>NC_134906.1:2647729-2655229 GCF_041734735.1 Babylonia areolata | reverse complement strand
AGATAGATAGATATAATAAAACAGACAGACAGATACAGAGAGAGACAGAGAGAGACAGAGACAGGGAGAGGGAGCGATGAAGAGAAAGAATCAGTAACACACACACACACACACACACACACACACACACACACACACACACACACACACAGAGGCAATGTGGAGTGATGGCCCAGAGGTAACTCGTCCGAGTAAGAAGCGAGAGAATCTGAGCGCACTGGTTCGAATCACGGCTCAGCCGCCGATATTTTCTCCCCCTCCACTAGACCTTGAGTGGTGGTCTGGACGCTAGTCATTTCCCACGGCCAAAATAGGGGTCAAAGGGTTGTTCCTGGCAAAATTCAGTAGAAAAAATCTGCTTCGATAGGAAAAAAAAGAAATAAAACTGCACGGGGGAAAAAAATACGAAACAAATGGGTGGCGTTCTCAGCGTAGCGACGCGCTCACCCTGGGGAGAGCAGCCCGAATTGCACACAGAGAAATCTGTTGTGACAAAAAGAAAAGAGAAATACAAATACAATTGAGAGCAAGAGCAAGGGGGCGGAATGAAGGAAGCGAAAAGAACCATGGACAGGGACGATAACTCTATTCAACTGCACAAACACAGACATACAGACAGACAGACAGACAGAATAAGCACACACACACACACACACACACACACACACACACACACAACACACACACACACACACACACACACACACACACACACACACACACACACACACACACACACACCAATACCAAAAGGATGGAGGAAAAACAATGTACAAGAATCTAATATAACACAATGTTACTAGTCCGTTGATGTAAGTCAGAGATGCACAACCGAGATTGGGAGGAATCTGAGTTTGAATGCTCTACCATAAATATCATTCATGTATGTGTATAACATTTAATTACTTACTTACAGTTTTACATATTACTTATTTATATGTGCATGTGTGCCTCGTGTCTTATATAAACCTTATGGTTTGATGAAAATAAAGTTCAATTTAATTAACTCAATTCTATTCTATTCTGTACGCACTGTTCAATTTAATTAACTCAATTCTATTCTATTCTGTACACACTGACTCACTCACGCACACATATAAAAACCAAACCACAGGACAGTCCAGACTTCCACTGACTTGCTAGTCCAACCAAGCACGTGTGACCACTCAGACTTAAGAGCGGAAGGCTTAACTCTGAGACGACGTTAACAGCGTTTCACCCCAATTACCATCATCAAAATATTGTAATCGGAAGGCTCTTATACTGAAGAGGTAAATGTTGACAAAGAATACCACAATTCTGACGACGGAAGCTAAAGGTTGGGTCATTCAGACACTCACTGGACATCCGAGGGGTCTGTGCAGAGGAGAAGAGAGGACTGGCCGTACTGAGTGAGTTAATCAACAACCCCCGAACCAATACAGCCGGCTCTCGCGACCCACCGTTCAGCACCATCAGCGGAAAAGACGTGGACACCCCCTGAGGACCTTACATTATTTCCCCCGAAACTACGTTTACATCAGAGAACGAGACAAGGGGAATAACCCAACCAGCCAGCCAGCCACTGATGGACTCACTGCTTGTAGCCGGCGAGTCTGGAAGAGCTTCTGTGAATCGTGACTGACTGCATGTTGAAACGTACATCGTCTGCCTGTGTCTGCGAGTGCGGAGCTGTAAGTCTCTTTTCAAAGTTATAAGTATCAGTATCAGTTGCTCAAGGAGGCGTCACTGCGTTCGGGACAAATCCATATATGTTACACCACATCTGCCAAGCAGATGCCTGACCAGCAGTGTAACCCAACGCGCTTAGCCAGGCCTTGACTAAAAAAAAAGAAAAAGAAGAAGAGGTACACATATATATATATATATATATATATATATATATATATATATATATATATATATATGAAAAGAAAAAGAAAGATAATATAATAATAATAATAATAATAATAATATAAAAAGACAATTATGATAATAAACAAAAAAAGCACAATAATAATAATAATAATAATATAAAAAGACAATGATGATAATCAACAAATAAGCAAATAAATGTAAAACATACAGCCCCCCACCCCAACCCCCCATTCCACACACATACAAACACAGGCTGCCACTGATTGGCCGCAAGAGGGGTGGGAAAAGATCTCTGATGCCAGGAACGTGGCGTCTAGCGTGTTGCTCAGTCTATTGTATTTGGAAAATCCCACAGAGACCGTTTTGAAGAAATTTGCGCAATGTTGGTTTGGAAATGATGCCAATATTCGTTTGATTTGCAAAGCATCTTGTTCTGCCTTTCATGCTAGACTTAATGCCGCTCCCTCTCTCTGCCTTTATTTCTTTGAGGCGATCGATGGTGTGATGGCCTTGCACCTGTTCGTTTCCCTATTCTTTGACTTTTCGGAAGATTTTCGATTTTCCTAGATGAAGGCCGCTCGTTGTTGTGATAACAGCAAGTCTGTCAGCTCTCTCATTCCCCTTAACTCCTGAATGACCATGTAAGTTTTTAAATCCGAAAGTTGCGCATTGCCTCATGCCACTCTTGGCTTCCCATTCCGCTTTTAGTTTTCTGTATGAGGTTCATTGAGTCCGTTAGAATCATGGCATGTTGGTTTCCAGGCATATGGATAGGTGATAGCCACTGGAAAGCATGTGTCACAGCTTCAACTTCCATCGTTATAAACACAGAGAGAGAGCAAGAGGTTTGGGATGTGGATGCAGAGGTCTTAATTAACAACCTTTGAACACTGTATCTTATTTGCAGTATCTTATTGATTTATTCATCTATTTATTTATTCATTCATTCCTTTATCTTTTAAAAAAAAATCCTTTATCTATTAAATCATTTACTTTATATATATATATACATATATATATATACACATTCATTTATTTAGTTATCTATCTATTTAGTTATATATCTATATAATTGTTTGTTTGGGTTTTTTTCACTTTACAGTGGAACGATCACTCTCAAAATTCCGTTTACAACGTCATAATGGCATGATCACTATTAGTCAATGACGTCAGAGTGGAACGGCTACTCTGACACACCTGTTTGTGACATCAATAGCAGGACACTCAGTCTGAGAGACCCCTTCGTGATGTTATAAAGAAACTGTCGTTCTGACACTACCATTTATGACGTCATATGCAGGTACGGCCATTCTGGTAGTCCCATTTGTGACGTCATACAGGGACCATCGGTCTAACACACACAAATTCATGACGTCGTGCAGGAATGGTCGTGCTGATACTTCATTCATGACGTAATATAAGGACGGCCGTATTGATGACACCCTCCGCTGATGACGTCATTAATGAAGGGTCGTTTTGAATTTCTCATGCATGACGTCACAAAGGAACAGTCACGCTGACCACCCACAGCAGATGACCCCCCACCCCTCCACCCTCCCCCATGTCCACCACCATACCCCCCCCCCTCCACCCCCTCCACCCCCTCACATGGCCTAGAGGTAACGCGTCCGCCTAGGAAGAGAGAGAATCTGAGCGCGCTGGTTCGAATCACGGCTCAGCCGCCGATATTTTCTCCAACTCCACTAGACCTTGAGTGGTGGTCTGGACGCTAGTCATTCGGATAAGACGATAAACCGAGGTCCCGTGTTCAACCTGCACATACCGCACGTAAAAAAAACAAAAAACAAAAAAACAAACCCACGGCAACAAAAGGGTTGTTACTGGCAAAATTCTGTAGAATGATCCGCTTCGATAGGAAAAACAAAACAAACAAAAAAAAATGCACACAGGAAAAAATACAAAAAAGGGTGGCGCTGTAGTGTAGCGATGCGCTCTCTCAGGGGAGAGCAGGCCGAATTTCACACATAGAAATCTGTTGTGATTAAAAAAAAAAAAAAAAAGAATTACAAATTCAAATACACACACACACACACACACACACACACACACACACACACACACACACACACACACACACACACACACACACTTCACAGACCACTGCCTTAACCACTGAACCACCCAGACACCCCGCGACCTTTTCCAGAAAACGAAATGGACCGCGAAAAGTGCTCGCGGGAAGGAACTGCCTTACCTTAGCCTTAGTCTCACAACAGCCCACGCGAGCAGCGGCCAGCAAAGCCAAGCAACGGAGAGAATTAATCAACCAATCAAAGGACAAATAATCAGTCAGCCCCGCCCCCACCACCACCCTCCCCTCTCACCCCCCACCGACCCCCCCGGGGCCCCCACTACCAACACACCCTTCTCCGTGGCCATGATGATAAATGCCCGGGTCGGAATCCCATAAACGGGTGGTAGGGAAGGGTGCAGTGGAGGGTGGGGGTGTGGGTGGAGTCGGGGGGGGGGGGGGTTCTACGGACTAACAGGAAGCAGTTAGTTTTGATTTGAGACGTCACGGGCGCTGGGTCAATGGCCTTTCTCCCTGCCAAGAAGGAAGGAAGGAGGTCGGGGGAGGGGGGGGGGGGGGGCGGTTAGCTGACGGGGTGGGTGTGTGTGTGGGGGACGGGAGGGGGGGGGGGGGGGTAGGTGATGTTGAGGGTTTGGGATGGGTTGGGGTGAGTGAGGTCGAGGTTCGTTAGCTGGGGAGAGTGGGGGGGGGGCGTTGGGGGGGGGGGGAATTATGGTAATTCTAGCACGTGCTGCTGCTGCTGCTGTTGCTGCTGCTGCTGCTCAGATGATGGCCGCTGTTCTCAGTTCAGATGAACAGCAAAGAGTGCAGTGCCGGACATATTAATGTGTGCATAAAGAGCGGTACGGTGCGGTGCGGAGAGAGAGAGAGAGAGAGATGGGGGATGGGGGGCAGCCTTTCTGCCTTGATGCAGATTCACCGTTAAGGGAAAGAGAAAAAAAAAAAAAAACACACACACACAAACAACAGTGGTGGTCTACGTAGATGTTGCCTTGGGAACAGAGCTTGTCAGGATGATTGATATAGATTCTTGACTTGATTGTCTCTTATTTGCTGCCATAGATTTTCTATTCTCATTGATATTCTACTCCTTCTTACTCCTTCTTGTGATCATCATCGTTTCCATGACCACAATCATCATCATCATCATCATCATCATACTCAGCAAAGCAGCAGCAGCAACAGCAGCAATAGCTTCGTCTTCGTGCTTTTCGTTGTGGAGGGAGAGAGAGAGAGAGAGAGAGAGAGAGAGAGAGAGAGAGAGAGAGAGAGAGAGAGAGAGAGAACGAACGAACGAACGAACGAAATTGTTTTAATGAACTTTGGCCATGGACCACAATTCAAAATCAGGGGACTGGGGGTGGGCATGGGAAGGGGTATTATGACACTTGAATAGATGACACAATATCATAATATTCATGGACTTGACATTAATTCTACTTAATTAGGTCTGAGTATATGATTTCTTCTTTTGATCACATGGAAAATAAATTTTGATACATGGAAATTTCTCTGCTTGTTGTTTGATCGGAGAAGTGAACTAAGAGACATGTTTAAACAGTCTTGAAGAAATTTTGTCCGTAAATCATTATATACAGAACAAACAAACAACAAATGGTATTCATCTTCTAGTTCACCTTGGCAAAAAGGACAATGCTTTAAAACATCATTTTCAGTGTACCTATTAACATTGTTATTTAAAGGAAGCACATTAAATCGAGAGAGAGAGAGAGAGAGAGAGAGAGAGAGAGCAAAGGCGATTCTCCAATGTGCAGTAGATCCGAAAGGGATGATCAGAAATATGGCGACTCCACAGTACAGTTGTTTCTCTCTGTGATGAGAGAGAGAGAGGGAGAGAGGAAGGTGGCATAATGGTCATCTACCAATACAGTGTCTGTAATTTTATTTGTATTTCTTTTTATCACAACAGATTTCTCTGTGTGAAATTCGAGCTGCTCTCCCCAGGGAGATCGCGTCGCCATACTACAGCGCCACCCATTTTTTTTGTATTTTTTCCTGTGTGCAGTTTTATTTGTTTTTCCTATTGAAGTGGATTTTTCTACAGAATTTTGCCAGGAACAACCCTTTTGTTGCCGTGGGTTCTTTTACGTGCGCTAAGTGCATGCTGCACACGGGACCTCGGTTTATCGTCTCATCCGAATGACTAGCGTCCAGACCACCACTCAAGGTCTAGTGGAGGGGGAGAAAATTTCAGGGGCTGTGCCGTGATTCGAACCAGCGCGCTCAGATTCTCTCGCTTCCTAGGCGGACGCGTTACCTCTAGGCCATCACTCCACTGCCAGGGTGTGGGTTCGAATCCCTGCCTTGCCCTTTCTCCCATGCTTGACTTGAAATCAAACTGAGTGTCCAGGCATTCGAGATAAAACGATAAATTGAGGTCCCGTGTGCAGCACGCACTTTGGCGCACTGTAAACGAACCCACGGCAACACGTGTTTTGCTGTGGCAACATTCTGTAGAAGAAATCCATTCTGTGGAGGTACACGAATATACATGCAATGCACTCAAGGCCTAACAAAACGCGTTGAGTTACGCTGCTGGTCAGGCAACTGTCTAGCATGTGTGGCGTGTAGCGTATATGTATGGATTTGCCCGAACGCAGTGACACTTAATCGAGAAACTGAAACTGAAATTGAAACTGTGAGCAGCTCACCACGCCAACTTCTGGGTCCTGACTGCCAGCTGAAGCAGAGCAGTTTCAGTTTCAGTTTCAGTTTCAGATCCCTATACGTTACACCACATCTGCTAGACAGATGCATAACCAGCAGCTTAACCCAAGTCGTACTTTGTGTGCATGCACATATTTTACATATATAAATTATATATATGTGTGTGTGTGTGTGTGTGTGTGTGTGTGTGTGTGTCTGTGTCTGTGTGTGTGTGTGTTTGTGTGTATGTGTGTCTGTCTCTGTGTGTGTGTGTCTGTGTCTGTGTGTGTGTATGTGTGTGTGTCTGTGTGTCTGTGTTTACGTGTGTGTGTGTGTGTTGTGACGACGGATCACAACTTTCCGAAAAAAAAAACCCAAAAGATCCTGCTTATTCCCTTTGAAGTGATCAAGCACTGAACGAAGCCCCCATGCAGATTCCATTTAAAGAAAGATCATGGGGCTTACGTCACTAAAGTCTTTCAGGTGAGGGGAAGATGAAGGAGCACAAAATCTCCAGTCAGCTCCCCCCACACACCCCCCCCACACCCCCCACACCCCCGTCCCTCCATCCACCCTTTCACCCCCACTCCCCTCCACCTTCCCATTCTTTCCTTTCTATCTTTTTTTAATTTTTTTTACCCTTTTTTTCATACTATAATTATTATTTATTTATTTATCTATTTATGTATTTATTTTACTTATTTATGTACGCTTATCTATTATTTATTCACCTTTTTTTCTTTTTCTTTTTTTCCCCTCAAGGCCTGACTAAGCGCGTTGGGCTACGCCGCTGGTCAGGCATCTGCTTGGCAGATGTGGTGTAGCGTATATGGATTTGTCCGAACGCAGTGACGCCTCCTTGAGCTACTGAAACTGAAACTGAAACTCCTTTCTATCCTTCAGACCACCAGCTCCCTTGTCAC
>NC_134906.1:2617729-2622729 GCF_041734735.1 Babylonia areolata | reverse complement strand
TCTCTCTCTCTCTCTCTCTCTCTCTCCCTCCCTCCCTCTCTCTCTCTCATTCTCCCTTTCTCTCTCTGTCTCTCTTTCTCCCTCTCTCTCTCTCATTCTCCCTTTCTCTCTTCGCCGTAATTCATTAAAAGGCAATGGCTAAAGATAACAATAATGGCCTAGGCTCATTGCTGCTTGACCATTCCCCGGCCCTCTAGTACGTCAGTGGATAATGGTTCACAGACTGGACATTAACCCTTTCACCGCCAGTCAATTTAGAGCGCAAAATTCCCTTGTGCTATGGGCACAGAGAAGATGGTGTCTGAGAATAGCTGGTGATCCCCCCCTGTGATGTGTAGAAAACATGGCCTATCCTGCCATTGAACATAAAGAGCAGTAGGTTCATGGATAACAGACCCATGATCTGGTCACCCTTCAGTGACATGGGTCCTCTACCTAGCTTGTGCATAAATGCGAGTTTGGCAGTAAAAGGGTTAAGGCCTCTGTCTTGTTTGTGGAAAACTCGTCTGTGTAGATGTTGAGACCACTTAGCAGATAAGTATCGTACAGACTGTGTCCTTATTTGATTTGTCGTCCAGTTAGTCCTTATGCGTCAGTTCTTTCTTGTGTCGTGATTGGTGATGATGGTGGTGGTGGTGGTAATGGTAGTGGCGGTGGTTATGGTAGTGGCGGTGGTTCTGGCGGTGGTGGTGGTAATGGTAGTGTTGGGTTTGTTTTCTTATTCTACTCTCTCTGTGAGGAAATTGAAATTGCAAACAGTTATAAATACTTAGGTTTCCGACTGACTACCAAACTATCTTCTGTTTCTGCGTTAGAAGAATATGTGGGCAATGCAAAAGGCAGGGTGGTCGAAATCATGCGTGCAATGTGGAATCTTGGGAGCATGGATAGAATTGTGTTCTTTAAACTGTTTGATGGTACAAGTGAAACCCATGTTGCTGTATGCATCAGAATTATGGGGAACTATGCGTTTTAAAACACTAGAATCAGTTCATTGTTTTATTTGCATGTAAACGATTTTTTTAATGTAAGCCCCAAAACGCCGAACGCAGTGCTATACGGTGATACAGGCAGGTATCCTCTGTACATTGATAGCTGCATTAGCGCATTACGATACTGGTTTAAACTGCAACAGATGCCCATTACGAGAATTCCAAAACAAGTGTATATAATGAGTGTGAACAAGATGACCAGCTGCCAAATGATTATTTAAGATATTGGGCGTCTACAATAAATCGCTGTTTAGATGTTTATGGATTTTCTGAAGTTTGGTTTAATGGTGGTGTAGGAAACGAGAAAGCTTTCCTTAAAACATTTAAACAACGTATGGTGGACTGTTATAAACAAGACTGGTCAAGCAAACTATATAGTAGTAATCGTTCTGAAACATACCGTTCCTTTAAATCATTGTTGCAGCCAGAAAAATATTTATTTGATCTTACGATTTCCAAATTCAGATCGTCTTTCATTAGATTCAGATTAAATTTTGGAGTAAACGAACTTAAAGTTAATGAGCGTTATAAGGATAGCCTGAAAAACTGTACCTTTTGTGGAGGGTACGAAGTCGAAATTCTTGCACTGGCAGTTTGTCCACAATAAGATCTTCTGAGAAAGAAATACTTATCTAAGCATATACAAAATTTAAGGATTCCCATATTACCCCACTTACTTCAAAATGTCAACAGCATTGTGTCAAGAGATGTAGCAATGTTTGTTTTTTATGCGTTAAAACAGAAAACAGAAAGTGTTCAACCTCAGATGAAAGATAAGTTTCAAAATCACCCTTTTGCTATATTATCATTTTATTCTTTCTAATATTTTGTTGTTCGTCCAACTCAAAGTTTGGTTTTCATATGTGTGTGTGTGTACAACAAGTGCATTATGTATACGGGTCGGTGGCCTTACATTAAAACAGTTCTGAGTTCTGTCCCATGGAGAGAACGAGAAGCAAAGATAATTGACGAATAGACAGGATTCGGGAAAAAAATGGCAATAGCACGGTTGACCATGCATCAAATTTACTTTGTATGTGATTGTACAAAAGTATCTAGGTAGAAACTCCAAGCCATTTTACTGCTTCTTTAGAATTCAAGGAAGCATAATTATTTATCAGTTTAAATATAAACTCTTCAGAAACAGTGGGATCATTAAACAGTAAATTGTACTCTAACTCACCGTCACTGGTCCCGAAACCTGGTATGGTCATGGTCTAAAAATAGGTGGATATCGCATGCCTTTTTTGAGCCCCTTTGCTAACTGAAGCCAGCGGAAGTGTTGAATCAGCCATTTTGCTACTCGTGCCAGTGCGAAGCTGTAACTTGATGTATGTAGCCGGGAGCTCAGCTGGCTACGATGACTGCTTCACGGCAAGTTTTCACTTGCTCGCGACGTTAGTTAAGCTGACATTCCTGTGCGTGCCCCCACAACAAGTTTGCGCTACGTGTCACTGCACTGTTTTTCTGTAATAACTTTGTTAGATAAACCATTGACAGATATCAGTCAAGACAACATTTGGCATGTCATGGCGGCAAGCATAATACGATTTCATCGAAGATACACGGTTACAGTTTCAGAAACTACCATCAGTTAGCAGACGACTTCTCAACGGACTGACAGAAGGATACAAGTCTCAGTATGGCGTCCAGTTCGCTTAAGCTTTCCTGGCCAATGAGCTACCTACCTATTTTAAGAGCAGTGGCCGCTACCACTGGACGCATCACCAAAATGTTCTATTTCTAGCCATCGTGGGACAGGGGCCCGGGTTTCCTCTTCAGTCCATTCCAGTGATGTTGTCTGCCCACTTTTTTTTTCGCTGTCTGCCTCATTTCCTAAAGCCACCCCTCCCCCTCCGCCACCCCACCCACACACCCACACACCCACACCCACACACCCCTGCATGAAGGATGGTCCTGGAGAACCCGTCAGATCTCGTCACGTGGTCATACCATATCGATATCCTTTATTTCACTGTAGTCAGTTAGTTGTGAATTGCGTAGTGCTGAACGGAAGAGTCTACACGACAGAGTGCTGTATTGCATGTATGAGACAAAGAGGAGGCGGTTGTCGATAAATTCTATCCATAGTTCACTTGTTGATGTCGTTATGTTGGTGGTGTTGGTGTTGTTGGTGTTGTTTGTAGGCGGTTATCGATAAATTCTATCCATTGTTCACTTGTTGATGTCGTTATGTTGGTGTTGTTTATTTTTTGTTGTTTTTTGTTGTTGGTGTTGTTTTTTTGTTTGTTTTTTGGGTTTGTTTTTTGTTTTGTTTTTTTGTTTGTTTGTTTTTATTTGTTTGTTTGGTGTGGTTTTTTCATCTTATTTTATGTCACTCATTGATCTATTTATTCATTTATTCATGTTTGTATTTATTTACTAGCTCTTAGTGAGAAAGGGCGCTATATAAATGTACATTAGTAGTAGTAGTAGTGTTATTATTATTATTATTATTATGACTATCGTAATTTATAAATTCATTTATTTAATTACTATTTACTTTTGTATCTTCTTTTGCTTCGTTTCTTTTTTTTTTATCTATCTTCCCTCAGGGCCTGACCAATCGCTTTGGGCCACACTGCGGGTCGGACGTCTGCTTAGTTGATGCGGCGTAGAATATAGCGTATATGGGTTTGTCCGAACGTAGTTACGCTTTCCTTGAGTAACTGAACTGAACTGTTCACCAGTGATCAAGATGCGAGGCACAGTTTCGGCATTATGTTGCATTCTTCGGAAAGGCATTTGACTTCGATTACTGTCTGTCTGTCTGTCTGTCTGTCTGTCTGTCTGTCTCTCTCTCTCTCTCTCTCTCTCTGTGTGTGTCTGTCTCTCCCTCTGTGTGTGTGTGTGTGTGTGTGTGTCTGTTTGTCTGTCTGTCTGTGTGTGTGTGTGTGTGTGTGTGTGTCTGTCTGTCTGTCTGTCTGTCTCTCTCTCTCTCTCTCTCTCTCTGTGTGTGTCTGTCTGTCTGTCTGTCTGTCTGTCTGTCTCTCTCTCTCTCTCTCTCTCTCTCTCTCTCTCTCTCTTCTCTTTGCTTCAAAACGCACGATCCCATCCGCAGGGTTAAGTAAGAACGATCACTCTCATCCATCATGAAGTAAGGGATGACTCTGAGAACCAGTTCTGGTATCCCCCCCCCTGCCCCCCTCCCCCCCGCCCCAATCACCCCCGCACCCCCCGCCCCCATCCCCACACACACACACACACCAACCAACCAACCAAGGGAGCACGTGTAGTTTCCTTAGCTACTTTTGTAATTTGTTCTTTTGTTTTTGTATATTAGTGAACTCCTTTTATAGTGGGCTTTTTGTGTGTTTGTTTGCTTGGTTTTTTTTTTGGGGGGTTGTTTTGTTTTGTTTTGTTTTGTTTTTTCAGCAACGACAACATCGACTACAACTATGATAAAGACAAGAGACAGATAGAGACAGAGAAAGAGATGGGGGATATAGAAAGAGAGAATGAGACAAACTGTGAAAGAGACGGACACACACACACACACACACACACACACACACAGATATATATATATATATATATATATATCTGTGTGTGTGTGTGTGTGTGTGTGTTCTATATATAGAGAGATAGAGAGAACACACACACACACACACACACACACACACACACACACAACACAACACAACACAACACAACACAGCCGCCCAGCTAAACCGCCACCCACTGACTCCGGAAGTGCTTTTGTCCCTTGATGGATGAAGGTTACCGTTCTTGCCCCAGGAATGGCACACGGGTGCCTGTGCGCGAGGCTTTCACTGCTGCCCTTCCGGTGATCGATCATTGATCATCAGTTCTGACCACACTCCGGTCAGCAGAATCTCTCGCTAGCCGTCGTGGCGGAGTGGTCAGCTGGGGTGGACTGACCACTGGTGGGGACGCGGGTTCGAATCTAATCAGAGTGGGATTTTTGACTCACTTGTGTAAGCAAAGTGAGTCTATGTTTTAACCCGGTGTTCGGTTGTCTGTGTGTGTGTGTGTGTGTGTCCGTGT
>NC_134906.1:2597729-2615229 GCF_041734735.1 Babylonia areolata | reverse complement strand
GGGGGGGGGGGGAAATTGGGGGGTGAATAAATAATAGATAAATACATAAAAAAAAGGAACTACTACTAATAATAATGAAAATATGTATAAGGCGCAAAAACTTGATGAAGTCAACTATAAGCGTACATAAATAAAGAAAGAAAGAAAGAAAGAAAATGTGGGTAATATGGGAGAAGGAGAGAGGCATATCTTATAACTATCTATTAACATCATAAATACAGGGAATGGATTTCTATGAATTACAGTGTTTTTAAGTTCTTCATGAGATATTCACGAGTAATTTTCTTAAATGCATGTATGTTTGTTTTTGTTTTTTTGTTTTGTTTTGTTTTTTTTCTTTCATGAGCATTTAATAGTAGACAACATTGCATTCCATAAGCAACCTCCAGAATAGATAAGACTAGACTTGAAAATATCGACTTTTGGGAGCGGCACCATAACCTTGGCTGGATGACGGACTGGGTTGGTTACAAAATCAGCTTCTTAAAGGAGGAGGAGCAGTATCAATCATAATTCTAAACATAAAAAAGAACCTTGTTTGTGTGTAAGTTTCGACTTCAGCGGAAGGATATTTAAATTTGTGTAATCAGTAATTGATAATGATGACGATTTAAGAAGGATTAACTTTATGGCTCTCCTATGTAGACTCAGTAGTGGAAAGAGAGAGAGAGAAGGAGAGAGAGGAGAGAGAGAGAGAGAAGGAGAGAGAGAGATAGAAGGGGAGAGAGAGGGGGGGGAGAGAGAAGGGGAGAGAGACAGACAGACAGAGATAGAGACAGAGAGAAAGAGACACACAGAGAGAGAGACAGACAGGCAAAGACAGACAAACAGAGACAGACAGACAGACAGACAGGCACTCAGACAGACAAACACAGACGGAGAGAGACGGGGCAGAGAGAGGGGCTAAAGAAAGCAAAGGGAATTCTATTTCATCAGAGTAAAGAGATAAGCAAAGGCATGTGTGTTCCCTCCCCCACCCCCACCCCCCCCCCCCCCCACCCCCCAACCCCACCCCCCTAAGCCCTGGGGAGAGGGAGAGATAGAGACAGAAAGTGAGAGGGAGGAGAGGGAGAAGGGGCGGGGCAGAAAGAGAAAGGGGAACAGAGGGGGTTAAAAAAAAGGAGGGGGGGAGAGAGAGATAGAAAGAGAGAGGGGGCTGTAAGACTGGGAGAGAAATAAACAGGAATGAAAGGGGATATAATGAGAGGGAGAGAGAGATAGACACAGGGGGGTTGGGGGGGGGGAGAACATGTAAGACAGGGAGAGAGATGGGGGTAAAGAGAGGAAGAGAGAGAGAGAGAGAGGGGGGTGGAGGGGGTTAGGGGGAGAAAATGTAGTAGACAGGGAGAGAGATGGGGGTAAAGAGACAAGACAAGACAAGACAAGACAAAATCTTTATTAACGAGGGTAATAGATAAGCAAGTAACATGCTTTTTTACATCCAGCCCTCGCCCAAAAGAGGGACTAAAGCTAAAGAAGCGAAAATGAACACAAAATCAAAACACAATCAAAATACACCATTATTTCACCATTCAAAGCCATTCAAAGAGGGAGAGAGAGAGGGGGGGGTGGAGGGGTTAGGGGGAGAAACTGTAAGAGACAGGGAGAGAGATGGGGGTAAAGAGAGGGAGAGAGAGATAGAGGGAGAGAGGGGTGGAGGGGGTTAGGGGGAGAAACTGTAAGAGACAGGGAGAGAGATGGGGGTAAAGAGAGGGAGAAGAGATAGAGAGAGAGAAGGGGGTGGAGGGGGTTAGGGGGAGAAACTGTAAGAGACAGGGAGAGAGATGGGGGTAAAGAGAGGGAGAAGAGAGAGAGAGAGAGAGGGGGGTGGAGGGGGTTAGGGGAAGAAACTGTAAGAGACAGGGAGAGAGATGGGGGTAAAGAGAGGGAGAAGAGATAGAGAGAGAGAAGGGGGTGGAGGGGGTTAGGGGGAGAAACTGTAAGAGACAGGGAGAGAGATGGGGGTAAAGAGAGGGAGAGAGAGAGACATAGAGAGAGAGGGGTGGAGGGGGTTAGGGGGAGAAACTATAAGAGACAGGGAGAGAGATGGGGGTAAAGAGAGGGAGAAGAGAGAGAGGGGGGGGTGGAGAGGGTTAGGGGGAGAAACTGTAAGAGACAGGGAGAGAGATGGGGGTAAAGAGAGGGAGAAGAGAGAGAGAGAGAGAGGGGTGGAGGGGGTTAGGGGGAGAAACTGTAAGAGACAGGGAGAGAGATGGGGGTAAAGAGAGGGAGAGAGATAGAGGGAGTGGGGGGGGAGGGGGTTAGGGGGAGAAACTGTAAGAGACAGGGAGAGAGATGGGGGTAAAGAGAGGAAGAGAGAGAGAGAGAGAGAGGGGGGGTGGAGGGGGTTAGGGGGAGAAACTGTAAGAGACAGGGAGAGAGATGGGGGGTAAAGAGAGGGGGAGAGAGATAGAGGGAGAGGGGGGGAGGGGGTTACGGGGAGAAACTGTAAGAGACAGGGAGAGAGATGGGGGTAAAGAGAGGGAGAAGAGAGAGAGAGAGAGAGGGGGGGGTGGAGGGGGTTACGGGGAGAAACTGTAAGAGACAGGGAGAGAGATGGGGGTAAAGAGAGGGAGAAGAGAGATAGAGAGAGAGGGGGGTGGAGGGGGTTAGGGGAAGAAACTGTAAGAGACAGGGAGAGAGATGGGGGTAAAGAGAGGTAGAAGAGATAGAGAGAGAGAGAGAGAGGGGTGGAGGGGGTTAGGGGGAGAAACTGTAAGAGACAGGGAGAGAGATGGGGGTAAAGAGAGGTAGAAGAGAGAGAAAGAGGGGGGGTGGAGGGGGTTAGGGGGAGAAACTGTAAGAGACAGGGAGAGAGATGGGGGTAAAGAGAGGGAGAAGAGAGAGAAAGAGGGGGGGTGGAGGGGGTTAGGGGGAGAAACTGTAAGAGACAGGGAGAGAGATGGGGGTAAAGAGAGGGAGAGAGAGATAGAGAGAGAGAGGGGTGGAGAGGGTTAGGGGGGAGAAACTGTAAGAGACAGGGAGAGAGATGGGGGTAAAGAGAGGGAGAGAGAGAGACATAGAGAGAGAGGGGTGGAGGGGGTTAGGGGGAGAAACTATAAGAGACAGGGAGAGAGATGGGGGTAAAGAGAGGGAGAAGAGAGAGAGGGGGGGTGGAGAGGGTTAGGGGGAGAAACTGTAAGAGACAGGGAGAGAGATGGGGGTAAAGAGAGGGAGAGAGAGAGGGGGGTGGAGGGGGTTAGGGGGAGAAAATGTCAGACGGGGAGAGAGATGGGGGTAAAGAGAGGGAGAAGAGAGAGAGAGAGAGAGAGGGGGGGTGGAGGGGGTTACGGGGAGAAACTGTAAGAGACAGGGAGAGAGATGGGGGTAAAGAGAGGGGGACAGAGATAGAGGGAGAGGGGGGAGGGGGTTACGGGGAGAAACTGTAAGAGACAGGGAGAGAGATGGGGGTAAAGAGAGGGAGAAGAGAGAGAGAGAGAGAGGGGGGGTGGAGGGGGTTACGGGGAGAAACTGTAAGAGACAGGGAGAGAGATGGGGGTAAAGAGAGGGAGAAGAGAGATAGAGAGAGAGGGGGGTGGAGGGGGTTAGGGGGAGAAACTGTAAGAGACAGGGAGAGAGATGGGGGTAAAGAGAGGTAGAAGAGATAGAGAGAGAGAGAGAGAGGGGTGGAGGGGGGTTAGGGGGAGAAACTGTAAGAGACAGGGAGAGAGATGGGGGTAAAGAGAGGTAGAAGAGAGAGAAAGAGGGGGGGTGGAGGGGGTTAGGGGGAGAAACTGTAAGAGACAGGGAGAGAGATGGGGGTAAAGAGAGGGAGAAGAGAGAGAAAGAGGGGGGGTGGAGGGGGTTAGGGGGAGAAACTGTAAGAGACAGGGAGAGAGATGGGGGTAAAGAGAGGGAGAGAGAGAGAGAGAGGGGGGGGATGGAGGGGGTTAGGGGAAGAAACTGTAAGAGACAGGGAGAGAGATGGGGGTAAAGAGAGGGAGAGAGAGAGGGGGGGGTGGAGAGGGTTAGGGGGAGAAACTGTAAGAGACAGGGAGAGAGATGGGGGTAAAGAGAGGGAGAGAGAGATAGAGAGAGAGAGGGGTGGAGAGGGTTAGGGGGGAGAAACTGTAAGAGACAGGGAGAGAGATGGGGGTAAAGAGAGGGAGAGAGAGAGACATAGAGAGAGAGGGGTGGAGGGGGTTAGGGGGAGAAACTATAAGAGACAGGGAGAGAGATGGGGGTAAAGAGAGGGAGAAGAGAGAGAGGGGGGGTGGAGAGGGTTAGGGGGAGAAACTGTAAGAGACAGGGAGAGAGATGGGGGTAAAGAGAGGGAGAGAGAGAGGGGGGTGGAGGGGGTTAGGGGGAGAAAATGTCAGACGGGGAGAGAGATGGGGGTAAAGAGAGGGAGAAGCGAGAGAGAGAGAGAGAGAGAGGGGGGGGTGGAGGGGGTTACGGGGAGAAACTGTAAGAGACAGGGAGAGAGATGGGGGGTAAAGAGAGGGAGAGAGAGATAGAGAGAGAGAGGGGGGGTGGAGGGGGTTAGGGGAACAAAACTGTAAGAGACAGGGAGAGAGATGGGGGTAAAGAGAGGGAGAGAGAGATAGAGAGAAAGAGGGGTGGAGGGGGTTAGGGAAAGAAACTGTAAGAGACAGGGAGAGAGATGGGGGTAAAGAGAGGGAGAGAGAGATAGAGGGAGAGGGGGGTGGAGGGGGTTAGGGGGAGAAACTGTAAGAGACAGGGAGAGAGATGGGGGTAAAGAGAGGGAGAGAGAGATAGAGAGAGAGAAGGGGGTGGAGGGGGTTAGGGGGAGAAACTGTAAGAGACAGGGAGAGAGATGGGGGTAAAGAGAGGAAGAGAGAGATAGAGAGAGAGAGGGGGGTGGAGGGGGTTAGGGGGAGAAACTGTAAGAGACAGGGAGAGAGTGGGAGTAAAGAGAGGGAGAGAGAGAGAGAAAGAGCGGGAGAGGGATTAGAGGGGGGGGGGAAGAAAGAGACAGGGGCGAAAGGGGGCAAAGAGAGGGAGAGAGAGAGAGAAAGGGAGGGAGCGGGTATGGGGGAGAAAAAGTAAGAGAGAGGGTAAAGAGAGGGAGGGAGAGCGAGACACAGAGAGAGAGGGGGGTGGATTGGTGGAGGAGAGAAAGAGACAGGGGTGAAAGAGGAAAAGAGAGGGAGAGAGAGAGGGGGGGATTGGTGGAGGAGAGAAAGAGAAAGACAGGAAGAGGAGAGAGGGGTGTTGGGGGCGGGGGGGAATGAGACAGGGGTGAAAGGGGAAAAGAGAGGGAGAGAGAGAGAGGGGGGGGAGAAAAAGAAAGACACAGAGAGAGGGAGTAAAAGAGGGGGAGAGAGAAAGATATATGAAGAGAGAAAGGGGGCGTGGGGGGGGGGCGGGCTAGAAGGATATAAAAAAAGAGACAGGGGAAATAGAGACAGAGAGAGAGAAGCGAGAGGGGGAAAAGAAACAGAAGAAGAAGAAAGAGTGAGAGAGATTTGAGATGGGGAGAGAGAGGGAGGTGGCGGGGGTCGGGGTATGGGGGTATGCGGAGGGGGCGGGTAGAGGGAGTGGGGAAGAGAGACAGAGAGCGGGAGAGACAGACACAGGAAGGGAGATGGAGAGAGACAGAGACAGACAAACAGTCGATTAGACATAGTAACAGAGACAGAAAGAAAGAGAGAGAGAGGGTCAGAAAGTGTGTGTGTGTGTGTGTGTGTGTGTGTGTGTGTGTGTGTGTGTGTGTGTGTGTGTGTGTGTGTGTGTGTGTGTGTGTGTGTGTGTGTGTGTGTGTCCCCTTCTTGTTATTTATGTTTCCGAAATCCTGTTGTTTTTTTGTTTTGGTTTTGGTTTTTAGTTTTGCAATGTCCTTTATCAGGATAGAAACTCAGGAAAAAAAAAAGTTGAAGAAAGACATTCTGCCCACGGATTTTGCTTTCTTTTATGTGTGTGTGTGTGTGTGTGTGTGTGTGTGTGTGTGTGTGTGTGTGTGTGTGTGTGTGTGTGTGTGTGTGTGTGTGTGTGTTCGCGAGCGCGTATGAGCTTGTGTGTGTGTATGTGTTCATGTGATCTAACGAACTTGATTAGCAAAATTGGAATGTAAAATCTCTCTCCCTCTCTCTCTCTCTCTCTCTCTCTCTCTCTCTCTCTCTGATGTTGTTGGACATTTTTATGTTGCTAAAAACGTGGGACCTGTTTATTGCATTTCAGACCAGTAAGATAACGAAAAGAAAAAAAAGAAAAATGAAAAGAAAAGAAAATGTTAATATTGATTGAAGCACATTCCGTTAAGTTGTTCATTTTGTTCAGCTCTCTCTCTGTCTCTGTCTCTCTCGGTCTCTCTCTGTCTGTGTGTGTGTGTGTGTGTATGTGTGTGTGTGTCACACACACACACACACACACACACACACACACACACACACACAAGCATTTCTCTCTTGCGTTCTCTCCAAGGACTGTCTTGTGTCTGTCTGTCTGTCTTCCTATCTCCCTCTTTATCTCTCTCTACACACACACACACACACACACACACACACACACACACACGCACGCACACACACACACACACACACACACACACACACACACACACACACACACACACACACACACGCACGCACACACACACGCACACACACACGCACACATACACACTTCGATAGGAAAAACAGATAAAACTGCACGCAGGAAAAAATATATTTAAAAAATGGATGGCGCTGTAGTATAGCGACGCGCTCTCCCCAGGGAGAGCAGCCCGAACTTCACACAGAGAAATCTGTTGTGATAAAAAGAAATGCAAATACAAATACAAATCACCATCCTCATCATCAAACACGTGTAAAGACGGGGGAGTGGGGGGGGGAGAAAAAAAAGACGAAGAAAAGATGAGAGAAGAAGGAAGAACTGAGTTCAATACATGTCAGGATAAGGGAAAATATAGAATGGAGGAAACAAGCGGGAGAAAAAAGTAACTGACTCAGAAACAAGTTACCCACACACACATCAGCAGTGAAACAGAAACCAGTTCCAGCGTCTCATAGACGTGTCAGTGCGTTCGGACAAATCCATATACGCTACACTACATCTACTAGGCAGATGGCTGACCAGCAGCGTAACCCAACGCGCTTCGCTGGGCCTTGAGTGCATGCATTTAAATTTGTGTACATATCAGAGTGGATTTCTTGTACAGAATATTGCCGTTGGACAACACTCTTGTTGCCATGGGTTCTTTTTCAGTGAATCAAGTGCTGCACACGGGGGCCCTGTTTATCGTTTCATCCAAATGACTAGACGCTCAGTCCGATTTTCCAGTCAAACATTGGAGAAAGGGCGAGAGCGGGATCTGAACCCAGACCCTCACAGACTCTGTATTGGCAGATAAGATAAGATAAGATAAGATAAGATAAGATAAGAATAACTTTATTATCTCCAACTGGAGAAATTTGGTCAGGTGCATTATCACAACATAGACAAGTAAACAACGGGGGGACCATAACTGTAAAAGTCAACAACAGCTTTTACGAATATTACGAAGATACAAATGTAAAAAATATCACATACACCGTTTCATACATACATCCACACACTGCAGGTAATAACTAGTATTCTTAATGTAAAAACAGAAAGAATTAGGAAACATTATTTGAATATAATTATAAACATAGCCTACTATACTGCACATTGATTATAATAGACGGATAAGATAAGAATAAAGATAAATTGCGGAAAACCGCAACCAGATAATCAGCACACACCCGCACCGACCCACACCCCACCCACCCCACACACGCGGATTACTTGATTAAACAAGAGTAATAAACATATGTTCTCAAATAAAAGCATTTCACATATTCGCTTTTAAAAACATTGCAAATAATTATGATGTGCGTCTTAACCATTCTGCCACCTTCAGAAACCAACAAAGACAAACACAACCACACACAGGAACCATTGTAAACTCAATAAAAGGGTAGACTCATTGTAGTCCAACTCATCTCTGATGTTTCATGTCCATTAATTTAACTCACTCAGTACGGCCAGTCCTCTCTTCTCCTCTACACAGACCCCTCGGATGTCCAGTGGGTGTCTGAATGACCCAACCTTTAGCTTCCGTCGTCAGAATTGTGGTATTCTTTGTCAACATTCACCTCTTCAGTATAAGAGCCTTCCTCTTGCAATATTTTGATGATGGTAATTGGGGTGAAACGCTGTTAACGTCGTCTCTTTCGCCGTTCGTATGGAGAGAGTTAAAGGGGAAGAACGAAAGCGAAAAGAAAAAAAAAACCACAAAAGAGGGAACGTGGGAAGATAACTCCCTCTGATCACAGAACAAAAGACAATCACGCAGCAGTTCTTGTCTCTATCCTGGAAAAGATATTTTGTTTTGTGTTTTCCTCCCCCCCTAGCTAAAGTAATTAACCAAATAGCACCCATCTGCTGAACGGCTTTTAACTCTGAGATGGCCCCTTGGTTTCACTCAAACGGACTCGCTGACTGCACGAATAGATGGCTCAATGACTAACAAATAAATTGGCGGACAGCAGCACTTCAACAATTACGAACAAGGCAGCCAACTTGCCAGCCAAGTAGTCAGCTTCTGTCCTTACATATTTATTCAAGGACTTGCTTGCTTGATTCTAGAATTACTACTTCTGTCCTAACATATTTATTCAAAGACTTGCTTGCTTGTTTGTAGAATTACTGACTTGCTTTCTTATCAACTTACATAATTATGTACTAGCTTGCTTCCAGACTTCTTGACTGGGATTAGTTTATTAGTCACTTCAAAAGATATGCTTATAAAATTTAAAACATTATGATGCAATACACATAAAAGCTTTTACAAACACATAGAGAAAAAAAAGAAAAGTAGAAGAAAACAGGGAGTGGGGGCGGGGGTTGGAAGAGAATCAAAACCCGCTGAGGTAATTCCAGTAAATGAAGGCTGATTCTTTTACAGCATTGTATTCAGTTAACGTGAAGAACTAAGTTACTTACATAATCACTCACTAATCAACTGACTGGTTATTACCCGTGTAATGAGATCACCAGTCAGCTGCCTCGTCAATAATTGACCGACGAACTTGATTAACGCATTCACTTGCGAATAAGAACTGAAATGTCTTTCTGTCTGTCTTTCTTTCTTTCTCGGGGACGGTGGGGGGTATCATTCACTTCACAGCCTTCACCTTTGACATCTACACAGTGTGCATGCTGGGTATAATTACAAGCTGTTCAGGCTGTTCAAAGGCATGGGGCATAGCGAAAATGACAGCGTTGCGTGCAGCAGCCCGTTTGTCCATCCACCCCCACGGTCACGGTGGTTTGACCTGCTGTCAGACAGCACGTGAAACCGGTATCGGTTGGATTAGTGCACAGTCGGGGTGATGATAAGTCTGGAGGCGTGTCCTGAAGGCAGCTTTAAAGTGACCATGCATCTCTTTGTATATTTTTTGTTTGTTTGTTTGATTTTGTTTGATTGGTTTTGTTTCTTTCTTTGCTGGTTTTTTGGTTTGTGAGTATGTGTGTGTCGGTGCGAGTGGGGGAAGGGGTTACGTTTATTGTCATGACATCCAAGCCAGAGCCAAATTTAATTAACTTCATATTCGGAAAAACAAAACTCAAACAAAACTAAAAAATAAAAATAAAAACAAAAGAAGAACATCCCCACCATTGACAATGAAAGAAATTTTGGGAGCATGCAATGTGCGCATGTGCACACACACACACACACACACACACACACACACACACACACACATACAGTGACAGACAGACAGACAGACGCAGAGATAGACGGGCAGAGTGACACAGACAGATACTCAGAAAGTCAGAACTAATTATTTTTTTCTGAAAAAAAAAAAATTCAAACTGCCTCGAACTTTCATGGAAAAACAATATAAAGTTTCTGATAGCATGAAGGCAATTCCCGCAAACGCAATGCCCCCTAGCCCCCTTATCTGCCCTCCCCTTCCCTCAAACATCCATCCCCACCCCAACCCCCAACACCATTTCCTTCCTGTCCCACTCTTTTCTTGCTTCAACCAGTACCCCCACTCTCCTCCCCTCCCTTCCTCTATCCCAACCCCCCCTCGTTGACACTCACAGAATTACGCCACAATTCATCAGTGGAATCACCAGAGATCCAGATCCAGATAAGAATCAAAGGCAACAAATGTCAGCCAGCCCCCCCCCCCCCTCAGTTTAGACAGAGGTCTCAGCAACATGAAAGCGAAAAGAGCGCCAGTCACCCGGATGTTAAGAACAAAGGCAGAGCACTCTCTCCGCCACCATTAGAACGGTCAACAAGTTTTTGCATGGGCCATCTCATCTGTCAGCAGGAAACGTGCTTTTTTTTTCGGTTTGTTTTTTGTTGTTGTTTGTTTATTGTTTCTGTTTTCTTTTTTTTTTCTGAGCATGTGACGTGGCTATTAACGGTTACTAAGCTATTACGGGCTGGTTATTGAACGATCAAAGTTTCTGTTGTGGGGATGTTCGTTTCTTTGTTTGTCGCTTATTTCTTCCGAACGTTTCAATGTTGCGTCACTACAAAGCCATCCCTGTTATCTGTGTCAGCAGGACGCGGGTTTATCGTGAGCACGTGACTTCAGCCATTACCGGCTGGTGATTGGATGATCAAAGACTCCATTACCGCGTGGATGTCCGTTTGTTGGCAACGAAGTTTATTTCAGAGTGCCTGTCCCTACATGGAGTCTTTCTTCTTTACCTGCTTCACATTTTAACTCACTCAGTACGGCCAGTCCTCTTCTCCTCTACACAGACCCCTCGGATGTCCAGTGGGTGTCTGAATGACCCAACCTTTAGCTTCCGTCGTCAGAATTGTGGTATTCTTTGTCAACATTCACCTCTTCAGTGTAAGAGCCTTCCTCTTGTTATATTTTGATGGTGGTAATTGGGGAGAAACGCTGTTAACGTCGTCTCTTTCGCCGTTCGTATGGAGAGAGTTAATGTTTCATAATAGCTCAAGATAGAGAGGTTTTTTCTTTGTTGTTTAGGTAATTATAGTATACACTTCAAGATTCCATCCCTGCACATAACATCATCTTTCATATTGATCGGACAAATTCCTCCATCACATATACATTGAAATACTTGTTTGCTGAATTGTAGATTTACTGACTTTCTTTCGTATTTACTTACATATGTACTAGCTTGCTTGCACACTTACTGACTGGGTTGTTTTATTACTTACTTCAAAATATTTGCTATGAAATTTAAAACGTGATAACATAATACACATGAAAATCTTTCCACAAACACATACAGAAAAACATAACAAAAAAGGGGGCGTGGATAAACCTTTGAGGCAAATCGGAAAAATAAAGGTGAATATAATGATAACGACACTGCAATTATCACTAGGAATTAATTTACATACATGCTAACTCACTGATCACATGACTGGTTGTCACTTATGTAACAAGCTTAACCAGTTAGATGACTCGCTGACTCACTGACTGACCAAGGAACTAGGTAACGCACTCACTCGCGAATAAGAAATGATTTTTTTTTTCTTTCTGTCTGTCTTTTTCTTTGGGGGGGTGGGGGGGAGGTGAGGGGGGGGGTATCATTCACTTCACAGCCTTCACCTTTGACATCTACACAGTGTGCATGCTGGGTATAATCACAAGCAGTTCAGGCCGTTTAAAGGCACAGGGCATAGCGAAAATGACAGCGTTGCGTGCAGCAGCCCGTTTGTCTGTCCACCCCAACGGTCACGGTGGTTTGACCTGCTGTCAGACAGCACGTGAAACCGGTATCGGTTGGTGGAAAAGTTGTGCACAGTCAGGATGCTGTTAATGTTGGAGACTTTTCTTGAAGGCATCTTAAAGTAACCACGTTCTTGTTTTCCTCTATTGTTTTTGTTTGTTTTTTTGGCTGGTTGTGTGTGTGTGTGTGTGTGTGTGTGTGTGTATGTGTGTGTGTGTGTGTGTGTGTGTGTGTGTGTGTGTGTGGCGGGTGGTGAGGGGCTGTGGTGATACATTTATTCTCATGTAATCTAAGTCTGAGACTAATTCCATTAACTTGATATTCACTGAAACAAACGAAACCAAAACCATAAAAACAGGCCATCTCATCTGTCAGCAGGAAACGTGCTTTTTTCTGTATGTATTTTTGTTGTTTTGTTCTTGTTGTTTGTTGTTTTTGTTTTGTTTTTTTTTGTTTTTTTTTTGTTTTTTCTGAGCTTGTGACGTAGCTATTAACGGTTACTAAGCTATTACGGGCTGGTGATTGAGCGATCAAAGTGTCTGTTGTAGGGATGTTCGTTTCTTTGTTTGTCGCTTATTTCTTCCGAACGTTTCAATCTTGCGTCACTACAAAGCCATCCCTGTTATCTGTGTCAGCAGGTCGCGGGTTTATCGTGAGCACGTGACTTCAGCCATTACCGGCTGGTGATTGGATGATCAAAGAGTCCTGTTGCACAGCAACTGTCTGTTTGTTGGACTGCTCATCATCACACAGTGTTTTCCTTCTTTACCTGCTGCACATGTTAAAAGGTGGTTTTTGACTCACTTGTGTAAACAAAGTGAGTCTATGTTTTAACCCGGTGTTCGGTTGTCTGTGTGTGTGTGTGTGTGTGTGTCCGTGGTAAACTTTAACATTGACATTTTCTCTGCAAATACTTTGTCAGTTGACACCAAATTAGGCATAAAAATAGGAAAAATTCAGTTCTTTCCAGTCATCTTGTTTAAAAACAATATTGCACCTCTGGGATGGGCACAAAAAAATAAAAATGAAGCCTAATTGCTCGTGTCATAAAGGTCTCTTGTTTGTTGGATCTCGTATACACGTCAAGGATCTATCCCTGCACAGAACGTTATCTTTCATACTGGGTGGACATTGTACGGACTCAATAGCCGAGTGGTTAAAGCGTTGGACTTTCAATCTGGGGGTCCCGGGTTCGAATCTCGGTAACGGCGCCTGGTGGGTAAAGGGTGGAGATTTTTCCGATCTTTCCATGTCAACATGTGTGCAGACCTGCTAGTGCCTGAACCCCGTTCGTGTGTATACACACGCAGAAGATCAAATACGCACGTTAAAGATCCTGAAATCCATGTCAGCGTTCGGTGGGTTATGGAAACCAGAACATACCCAGCATGCACACCCCTGAAAACGGAGTATGGCTGCCTACATGGCGGGGTAAATAAACAAAACGGTCATGCACGTAAAGTGTTAAAAGTTACATGTTTGTCTGAGAGTGTAGTTGTGCGAGCCTGAAATCTGATTGAATGACACAGGAAACGAATGATGAGCGCCCAATGGCAGCCGTCAGTCGGCTGTACCCAGGTAGGCAGCCTGTTGTGTAAATGACTCGGTGTGTGCAAAGCGCTTAGAGCTTGGTCTCCAATGGAGGATAGGCGCAATATAAATATCCATATCAATCAATCAATCAATAGTGGAGTTTTCAAGCACTCACAGAGAGAGACAGAGACAGAGACAGAGACAGAGACAAAGGAAGAAACAAAGGGTCAAACAAACTTAAGGTGTGGGTAGTGTGTAGGGGAAGACATATATTCACAGAATTGTTCCTGACTTATAACCGTCCGGGGTGGTAACAAAAAGTGAGGGGGGGGGGACACGGAAGGGGGTTTGGTGGGGGGGGGCGCACTTCTCTTCCCTGACACCGCCATTTGTCCATTACCGGCCGATGTAAAGCACGAGCTATGAAGCAATACAGGGTGAAAGGCGGCCTCATCCCCCTGTCTAACTTGCCACTCCAGATCGCTTGCTGTTTCTCCAGTCAACTGTGTAAGGTGGTAATTCTCTTCCTCCATGATCTCAGCAATGTGGGGGGGGGATCTTGAGATGTAACTATCACGATTCGTCTTCCTAAGTGTGTGCGTGTGTCGTGTGTCAGTGTGAGTGTGAGTGTGAGTGTGTGTGTGTGTGTGTGTGTGTGTGTGTGTGTGTGTGTGTTGTACGTGTGTGTGTCTGCATGTACGTGTGTGTGTATGTGTGTTGTGTGTCTGGACCAACGTTCTTGAGAGACAGACAGACAGACAGAGAGAGACAGATAGAGACAGAGAGACAGAGAGACAGAGAGACAGAGACAGAGACAGAGAGAGAAACAGAGAGAGAGAGAGAGAGAGAGAGAGAGAGAGAGAGGAGCGTCAGAAGATACATTTTGTCATCTATTTCAATATGAGCAGTGTGTGTGTGTGTGTGTGTGTGTGTGTGTGTGTGTGTGTGTGTGTGAGAGAGAGAGAGAGAGAGAGAGAGAGAGACAGACAGAGCCTAATATGCTTTGCTGGTTAGTGCCATTTTGAATCAGCGAATGACATCACTTCTACGTCAACGTTTGGGCCGGAGTCCAGAGTGGCAGAAAACACCCAAAACCGCTAACTATCCTTCCCTGCTGTGCCCAGCGCAGTGTGGACATCAGCCAATGGGTAAACGACGATTCAACAGGAGGAGCCTTAAGTGGCAAACAATGAGACACAAGCTGCAACATCAGTGAATTCATGACTGGTATCAGCATCAGCACTGATCAGTAGCTCAAGGAGGCGTCACTGCGTTCGGTCAAATCCATATACGCTACACCACATCTGCCAAGCAGATGCCTGACCAGCAGCGTAACCCAAACGCGCTTAGTCAGGCCTTGACAGGAAAAAAAGAATAAATAAATAAATTAAATTAAATTAAATAAAGTCGGTGAATTCATGACTAAAATAATTGCAACATCAATGAATTCATGACTAAAATAATTGAACACTCACACACACACACACACACACACACACACACACACACGACCTACTTTCAGACAGGCACGTGCTATCCGCAGGCATACACTCATTCCAGCTCCACCGACCGGAGCCGTCAGTACAGCAGTAAATGGAAGAGACCCTCACCACCGCGCTCTCTCTCTCTCTCGCAACAAGATTGCAGCAACCAGTAACTAGTTTGTGCTTGCTGAAGCTCGAACAGTCTTATCAGCAGACCGGCCAGACAGGACAGAATTACAGTCAGCTGGGTCAAGAGACAGAATACAGGCCACTGCCACATTGTTGGTGGAGCGGGCTAAAAGAAGATTCTGCGGAGTCTATGATGCCAGGGAATTGATGAGGCAGTCCGCGTCTGGAAGTCTGAACATTAGAGAAGTTTGCTCCGGTCTTGTACGTCACTAAAAAGAGGAGTTTGCACAAGTTTAAGAATTCGATGGAGGGATGGAGGCAGTTCCAAAAGTCCAGATAGTCGAAAATGGAAAAAAAACAAAAAAAACTGCACAAGTACATAAAGCCAGAAAATACGTGTCGGTGTATTTTTGTGGTTTTAAAACAATGGACAAAACACAGATATAACCCACACATTCACCGGTTTAGGTTTCAATATCCAAATAATGATCGACAGTTATTTTCATGTGCTTTGCCGACCAACGCCATTTTGAGTGGTAAGTTCAGTTTCAGTTTCAGGAGCTGAAGGAGGCGTCACTGCGTTCGGACAAATCCATATACGCTACACCACATCTGCCAAGCAGATGTCTGACCAGCAGCGTAACCCAACGCGCTTAGTCAGGCCTTGAGAAAAAAAAGGTAAATAAATAATAGATAAATACATAAAAAAGAACTAATAATAATAATAATATGTATAAGGCGCAAAAACTTGATGAAATCAACTATAAGCGTACATAAATAAATAAATAAATAATAGAGGGGTCGGTAAAAGACGTGTCAACCATTCCACGTTTGGCTGGAGTTGACAATGACGGAAAAGGGTAAATAAATCCACTAAAAAATTCACGTGAGAGAGGAAAATACAAGGGGGTTAATTTCAAGGAAATAACTGGAATGAAAATGTTTGGCTTTCTGAACGAAATAGCAGTAAGCAAACAAAAAGGTCGTGGTTTTATGACAAAGTTCACCGGCTGCTGTGTGAAGTATTTCCGTTCACCCCCACCACCACCCCCACCACCACCACCACCCCTTTTAACCCCTGGAGGCTTTGTCTTTGTGAAAATAAAAGATCCTGCCCTGTCTTTGGAGCTGAAATAAAAGAAAAAGTAAACAACCTTTTCCTTCTGCAAATAATCGTGTGCGCACGTTGTGTGTTTTGTGTGTATGTATGTATGTATGTATGTAGGTACCTACGTATATATGCATGCGCATACTACTTTTATGTTGTTGTTGTTGTTGTTATCATTATTTCGTTGTTTTCTTCTTCTTCTTCTTCTTCTTTTTTATACCTGTTGCATTTCTTGATTTAATCAACTGACATGACCTATTTTAATTGTTCTCTCCTACCTATGTTTCAAATTATATGCATATGTTTGTGTGGGGATGTTTGAGTGAATGTTTTTAGTGCTGTTGTAAAGTGCATAGAGCTTCAAGAATATGCGCTATAGCAAGAAGTCTTAATAAATAAATACTGGTAAATAAATAAATAAGAGATTTGATAATCGTACGACGTGTTTTCTGAACAATACACATGTTGAGCTGGTCTCATCGACTGAATCGTTCACAATTAGGCCTACCTACTCTTTTATTTGTATTACTAATCCGACGTGGCATCTGACCAGTACGTTGGGTCAACGCAAATATCGGGCATCTGGAGGGGGTGGGGGGGGGGGGGGGGAGGGGGAGGGAGGGTAATATGCTGTCTGTTGTTTTCCCTCTCGTCTGTTTTGGAAATAATAAAATGGCTTTTCCACCCGCAATTCTGCAGCTGAAATCAGATTATCGTCCAACCCAATTTTGTGCTTGTGCTTCAAACAATTGTTGCCAATCAAAATTACTGATGCAGAATAATTACGTTTTCTGGTTTGTTTGGCTGGTTTGTCGACGATGTTGTTGTATCTGTTGTTTGTTTGTTTGTTTGTTTGTTGTCGGTGTTGTTGTTGTTGTTGTTGTTGTCATGGAGCGTAAAATTAATGTTAACTGCCATCCTGGGGTTTAGAATCAACAACGACAGATTAAATAACAACAAATGATTATTGAAATCCTGTTGTGTTGTGTTCCTTGGGGGAAGAGACTTCAAAGACCGAATGAATGCATCGTTTTCTACATTTCCCCTGTTTCTCTCTCTCTCGGCATAAACTGATATGTCTCTCTCCTCTTCTGTCTTTGTCTCTCCCGCTCACTCTTTCACTCTTTCTTTGTCTCTGTCTCTCCCACCATCTCTCTATCTCTATCTCTCACGTGTGTGTGTGTGTGTGTGTGTGTGTGTGTGTGTGTGTGTGTGTGTGTGTGTGTGTGTGTGCGAGAGAGAGAGAGAGAGAGTGTGTGTGTGTGTTTGACTGAATGCGTCTCTGCATGAATTTGGGCCGCTATCATTTGTGATTTTTTTTTCTTCTCAAGACTGATAATTATTATGAATGCAACTGCAAGTAATATCTGCCTTGTTGTTTGATCAACATTCTTCTTTCGTTCGTTTTCAGAATTTTGGACGCAGCATGTTCACAATTCAATTACAAATCGTGTCAACTTCAAGACAGAAATGTTCAAACTATAGCGAGAGAGAGAGAGAGGAAGAAACAGAGACAGACAGACAGACAGAGATATACAGAGAAAGACAGACAGATATATACAGAGTGGCAGAGGAAGAGAGAGAG
>NC_134906.1:2582729-2585229 GCF_041734735.1 Babylonia areolata | reverse complement strand
GGGCAGAGTAGTCTCCATTAATCTAGAGAGCGGTTCGTTCGTTTTTTTTAAAATTCTATGACCTAGTTTTTTGTGGTTTAGGTCGTTTTTGTTGTTGTTGTTGTTGTTGTTTTGTTTGTTTGTTTGGTTGGTTGGGGGTTTTTTGTTTGTTGTTTTTTTTGTTTGTTTTTTGGGTTGTTGTTTTTTTGTTGTTATTTTGTTTGTTTTTTGTTTTTTGTTTCTTGGTTCGTTATTGGTTCCGGCGTTATTGCTTTGTTGTGATTTCTGTATTTTGGTCTCCTCTAAATCCTGACAGTAAGGGGTTGTGTAGTAATGATCAATAATGTCTACTACTTCCTCATTTTCTTTTTTTTTCTAAAAAAACGAGCAAAAGTTTTCAATGAACAACACTACTAAACTAAAAACAGACGTTGAAACTGCACACGAAAGTGAAAAGAAGAGAAAAGGGGCCAGAGAGAGAGAACTCAGAACCCAGAACTCAAAACGTTTTTTATATTCAAGGATTAAGAGTTTAGGCATGGCCCATTCTTCCAACCTGTCCTTGCTAATCTACATCAGTTACATTAACACACACACACACACACACACACACACACACACACACACACACACACATACACAGAGAGACAGAGAGAGAGAGAGAGCGAGAGAGAGAGAGAGACAGACAGACAGACAGACAGACAGACAGATGGATAAAATAGAGAGAAAGAGAGAGAGAGAAAGAGAAAGAGAGGGTGGTGTGATATAAATATGCCCCCCCCTCCCCCCCCCCTCCCCCCCATTGTAGCTTTCGAGACGACCATCACCTGGCTACTGACTAAATCAAGCAAACTTTAATCCCTTATTCCACAGAGAGAGAGAGAGACAGACAGACAGACAGACAGACAGAAAGAGACACAGAGAGAGATACAGACACAGAGAGACCTTGTAGATAAGACTATCACAAGCAGACCTAAATGAGTAACCAATAAAATGTGTGTGTGTTTGTTTGTGTGTGTGTGTATGTGTGTGTGTGTTTGTGTGTGTGAGAGAGAGAGAGAGAGATAGAGAGAGGGGGGAAAGAGAGAGAGAGAGGCTGACAGACAGACACACACAAACACAGAGAGAGGATGTGGATAAGACTATCACAAGCAGAACTAAATGAGTAACCAATAAAATGTGTGTGTGTGAGGGAGAGAGACACAGAGAGAGACAGACAGACAGACAAACAAACAGACAGAGACACAGAGGATGTGGATAAGACTATCACAAGCAGAACTAAATGAGTAACCAATAAAATGTGTGTGAGAGGGAGAGAGACACAGAGAGAGACAGACAGACAAACAAACAGACAGAGACACAGAGGATGTGGATAAGACTGTCACAAGCAGACCTAAATGAGTAACCAATAAAATGTGTGAGAGAGAGAGAGAGAGAGAGAGAGAGAGAGAGAGAGAGAGAAGGAGCCCCTTTTTCGTAAAGCCGAATCGGCCACGTCCCCTTGAATATTGTATGTGGACAAAGCTTACCTTTCTGTTCACGTCTTTCTCGTATGTTCACATTCACTGTCAAGGATCCGATCTGAATCTTTTGTTGTTGTTGCTGTTGTTGGTTGTCTTTTTGCTATTCACATCAGACACAGTGGTATCACTATCAATTTATACCGCGTGTTGTACACAACTGTTTCCGGTCAACACATTCGCGTAGAAAAGAAACGCCATAAACACAACAACGAGCGTTTTTTGGTGAAACGATCCACAAACATGAATGTCCTCTCAGGTCTGTTGTGAAGTATCCCAACAACTGACTGTCCTCTGGTGTGGAAAGAAAGAGTGTCGTTTTGTCTCTTCCTCACCGGGTCTTGTGACTTGCAGAGTGTGTTGTCGTGAGTGGCGAATCAGCCGTTCGTTTCGATCTTTCGCCTCGTGTGTTTCACGAGTTGCACGTTACGATTACGCTTGCAACGGGAAATTCTTACCTCCAAGCAAAAAAAACTTGAGACACGCTAGGGGAAAATTCTCACCACTTGTGGCTTACTGTCGTTATTCTTCCACGTTTTTTTTTCACCTGTGAAGCCTCCAGCAGATGCCAGTTGCATTGCTTGGTTCTAAATTTGTTGACAGTTACACGTGACTAAATGCCTACGTTGAGCGAACTACGCCATTGGTCAGTTCCATACTACACACAGTTAGTAGCGGGTTACGACCATACTAGGCTCTTCCGTCCGAGCAATGCAACTGGCTCCATTGGTCAGTTCCATACTACACACAGTTAGTAACAGGTTACGACCATACTAGGCTCTTCCGTCCGAGCAATGCAACTGGCTCCATTGGTCAGTTCCATACTACACACAGTTAGTAACAGGTTACGACCATACTAGGCTCTACCGTCCGAGCAATGCAACTGGGTCCATTGGTCAGTTCCATACTACACACAGTTAGTAACGGGTTACGACCATACTAGGCTCTTCCGTCCGAGCAATGTAACTGGCTCCATTGGTCAGTTCCATACTACACACAGT
>NC_134906.1:2570229-2572729 GCF_041734735.1 Babylonia areolata | reverse complement strand
TAAATTTCCCTATAAATCATTGATGCTCAAGTTCAGACAATTTCATAACGTGGGCAGAAGTTTTGATTTTCGAACCAAATGATTCGATCGGAAAACGTACACGCGCAAGATTGAAAAAAGTTTCTTCAATGTTTCCGCTAAGACACCGAGCAAGTAAGAGTGAGGATCATGAATAGCTAGTCACGTGGTGGTTAAAACTGCTGCACATCAATATTAACACCCACTCACTCACACACTCACTCATTCCCTCGACCGCTGGGGTCGTTGGGGGGACATGAGGAAGATGTCATAGCTCGCCACGCCGTTCTGTTGGCAGCTGTCGTGAGGAGATCTGCCATCGTCATTTTGGTCCATTCCTTGACGTTGTCGGACCAGCTCTTTCTCTGCCGCCCCCGTCTGCGCCTTCCCTCTACAGTCCCTTGCAGGATGGTTTTGGAGAGGGTGTTATGTCGTATGACGTGACCAAGCCATGCCATCTTCCGTCGTTTGACAGTCGCCAGCAGTGGTTCTTGGGGCCCAACAAGGTTGCTGACCAGGTTCCGCACATAGTCATTGGTCTTGTGCTCCTTGTAGGAGATGTGTAGTAGTCTCCTCAAGGACTTGGTTTCGAATGCTTGGATTCTTCTTTCTGTTTCTGCCATCAGTGTCCATGTCTCACATCAATATTAACGCACTTCCTAAATAAGCATATCTAATATAAGTAAGTGTGGAGGACTTAGATGTCTCATGGTGACCTCAGTTTCGATGCCCCTCCACTTCTGTGCTTGGGTTGAGTGCTGTCAATGTCTTCAGTGTCGGCAGATTCATGGGGGGGGGGGCTGTTGTTTGAGGGACGTGGTGGCGGTCTCCACACTGGGAGGGACGCTCACTCAGTCTGGCTCCGCGACTAAGCTATTATTGTCGTTAGTAGGGGGCTTAGTAGGTGGTGTCCCAAGTACGTTGAATCAGAACAGGCACCACTGAACACCACCGAAGTGACTTAGCAGCAGTGCAGGGTCACCTCTGGTGTGTGGCCTCCTGGCGACCTAACATCGATGGTTCCCTGCGGACTGCCGACGCTGGGAGTGTGACGGACGAGCATGGGTGTGGCCGTGTATGGAGGAATCTAAATGAGCAGCGTGGGAGTAATGCCACTGAAACGGTGCAGATGATGGGGCAGTAAAAAAAAAAATTAAGTGTGGAAGAAAACGTAACATTGGGGTGAGGATCATACTCCAGAAATGTGGTTTTGGATTCATCTGTTTTAGAAAGGGTGCTGAAAATGAGCGATCTTTGCTCTCATTTTTGAGACAACAACTCGTGGCAAACTAAAACGACGACTGGACGATCCCATTTAATATATCAATGATAAATTTTCGCTGTTCAAATTTCAAGTCCAATTTCACACACCACGACAATGATTATACGACGACGATGATGATGACAACGACAACGACGACGATATTGATGATAATGATGATGATGATGATGATAAGGGCGATAAAGATGACGATGTTGTTGTCGACGACAACGACGACAACGCTTATGACAACGCTGGAGGTGATGAGGAGGCGGATGATGACGACGATGACAAATGACAAAGTACAATCACACACACACACACACACACACACACACACACACACACAGAGAGACAGAGAGAGATAGATAGATAGACAGACAGACAGACAGATGTGCTTATTGCGACAACAAAATAAGAAGTCCCAATCAAAACAGCTGGAACATCAAAGCACTATTTGTTCTTAGATAGATAGATAGATAGATAGATGGATAGATAGAGAAAAATAAATCGAAAGAGAGAGAGAGAGAGAGAGAGAGATAGATAGATAGATAGATAAACATATACTTACTGCGACACCAAAAATAAGAATTCCCAAAATAAATAAAAGCAGCAGGAACCACGGAACACACTTCGTTCTGTCTTCTGTTGTTGCTTTTTATTATTATTATTATTATTATTACTACAGCGACACTGTCGATATTGTGTTTAGTATTCCTCCAGAATTCCAGTCGTCATTATGTAGAAGATTTCCCCTGTAGACATATATATGTCCAAGGGCTGTCCGTCTCGATTCTGCTCTCGGAATGGTGTGTGCAGAACAAGTTTTTTCTTCTCCGTCGGATAAAAAGGGGGCAAAGAGAAAAGGTCAGAAAAACAAAATTAATGTATAAGCTTCCTCGTCTTTATATTCTGCACCAAAGCGTATCTTTCTCTCCACTGTGTGTGTGTGTGGGGGGGGGGGGTTGGGGGGTTATGGGGGGAGGGGTATGGCGGGTGGTGGGTGGCGATTCTACGAGATATGAATGGTTCATTTGGATATGAATCTGTTTTCCTCTTCTTTTTTCTTCTATTCTTGATTCGAGTACTAAAACTACGACAACTACTACTACTACTACTAATGCGACAACGACAACTACAACTAAGACTGTATTGTATTGTTCCCTATTGCATTGTATTGCAATGCAGGGCATTGCATAGTATTGTATAGTAGTGTAGTGT
>NC_134906.1:2555229-2557729 GCF_041734735.1 Babylonia areolata | reverse complement strand
CAGAGTCATCGGCAAGTCGATGTTGGTCGTGTAACGGAAAGAAAGAAGAAAGAAAGGTAAACAGAAAGTTTCTTGGACTTTCCATCTGATGGTGCTGAGTGCCATCCCACTATCGACACATGGTGGGGTTATTGTTTTTTTTTTTTTTTATGGATCTGATCTATGTGCTTTGATTATGTGTACATACAATGTATAACTTCAGATTTATGCACATGGAAAGAGTGGTAGTTTTAACTAATTTATACTACCCCCCCCCCCCCCCCTCCCACACCCCACCCCAACCCATATATATATATATATATATATATATATATATAATGTGTTTTTGTGTGTGTGTGTGTATCAATATCTACATCTGTCTATCTATCAGATAGGTCAATGGATAGATAGATATAGATATTATAAATACAAGGCAGCTCAGTACAATACAACAATACAATACAATACAATTACAATTACAATGCAATACAATATCTCACATTTGGTGCCCTGTTCTGAAGAACGACCCATCTCTGGTTGATTTCCCACAGCCCAGCCCTTGCACTGGATCTACGATGAAAGCAAGCTGAAGGGCATCATTGGAGACAAAGAGGAAGTGGAATTCTGGGAGCCATCCCAGAATCCCTTTTACCGTATCCCTGTGGGACGTCCCACTTGCTATGGGAACCAGGCGTACGTTATCCTCAGGTCCCTGGTGGACAAGAGAGGTGGGACTGATGTGATTGTTGTGCAGTTGTTGTTGTTTTTTTGATCATTTTGATTGGATTTAATTTTCATTTGATTGATTTAGATTGTATATATCATTTTATGTGTGAGTGATAAGAGTTAGAATGGTAAGGGCTGTGATTTATTATTAGAGATATTTAGAGAAGTAGCACATCCCATGCTCACAGCACCAAGTTGTACCAAGGTACACTTGGTGGTAAAGGGCTGTGGTTTAGGGATGGATTTAATTCGAGTAAAAGAACTGAAACCTTAAAAGGGATAATTTGGATCTATTTTGTGATGGATCAAAATCCTGTCGGCGACGCCACTTTTGTAGCCTTGAATAACCATTCCATTCAGTGTTCAGTACACGTTAAGTGTTCAGTACACAGCAACATATGTTTTACAATTCTTTATTTGATTTGATGTAATTTAATCTACTGGAATTTTGTGCGTGTGTGTTGCAACTTGTTTTTGTTTTTGTTCATGTTTGTTTTTGCTCTGGTGTGTTTTACTTGTTGCGCATCATTGTATCTATTTATGTTGTTTTGTTTATGTCACGTTTCATGATGATGTATCTTTATTTAGTTCTGAGTCTTTCTGGTTTGATTTAATTGCATTTTTATAACAGCTTTATTTTGAATTTTGAGACTGAAATTCCATTTGTTGTTGACTAAGCTTAGGAATCAGAATTTAGATCATTGTTGATATTTAGCTTTCGAGTTGATTGTTGAACAGAAGTGATGTGTATGAGACTGCATTTTAGGCTTTAACTGATTCTTAAAGTGTGTTTTTTGTTTGTTTGTTTGTTTTTTTCTTTTATTACATATCCGTCAGTTTTTCTTTTAAACTGGCCCATATTCGAAACTGATCTGTGCAAAGGTCTCAAATGGTAGGACCAGCACTTTAGAGAGAGAGAGAGAGAGAGAGAGAGAGAGATTGTACAAAACACACACACACACGCACACACACACACACACACACACACACACACACACACAATACTATTAGTTGCGCAATCAACAACCATCTACCTGAAGATCTAGTCATCATCCCCATCCACATGTAATATGCAGCTTCTGTTCAAACGTGTGTGAGAAAGAGAGAGAGTTTGTGTGTGTGTGTGTACATGTGTGTGTGTGTGTGTGTGTGCAGCGCATGCATGTGTGAGTATGCACAAGTTTTTATATTGATATACACTTGTATACATGTATCCTAATTTATACTGTATCTGTGTTTCTGTTTGTGTATGATTTTCGATTTATGTTCGTATCTTGTTATGTAATAGTCCCCCCTCCCTGCCCGCCCCCACCCCCCCCCCCCCCCCCCACCCCAGCCTCCCAGTATTCCTTGTGACCCTGGTACACTTGGTAATAAAGACATTCCATTCTATTCTGTTCTATTCTATTCTGTTACCATTATCATTACCATATATTTGTTTGTCAGGTGTTGACTGTGAAGACCTGAAAGCTGCTACATACAAATCCTTTGGCCCTGAGTCACCTTACGAAGATCCTGAAAATGCCCGATACACTGTTGGAAAGGAGGACAAAATCAGTGAGTAGACAGCAAACATTTGCATTTGTATTTGTATTTCTTTTTATCACAACAGATTTCTCTGTGTGAAATTCGGGCTGCTCTCCCCAGGGAGAGCGCGTCACTACACTACAGCGCCACCCTTTTTTTGTTATTTTTTTCCTGCGTGCAGTTTTATTTGTTCTTCCTATCGAAGTGGATTTTTTTACAGAATTTTGCCAGGAACTACCCTTTTGTTGCCGTGGGTTCTTTTACATGC
>NC_134906.1:2500229-2550229 GCF_041734735.1 Babylonia areolata | reverse complement strand
TAGGCTATGTTTATAATTATATTCAAATAATGTTTCTTAATTCTTTCTGTTTTTATATTAAAAATACTAATTATTACCTGCAGTGTGTGGATGTATGTATGAAACAATGTATGTGATATTTTTTACATTTGTATCTTCGTAATATTTGTAGGGGCTGTTGTTGGCTTTTACAGTTATGGTCCCCATGTTGTTTACTTGTCTATGTAGTGATAATGCACCTGACCAAATTTCTCCAGTTGGAGATAATAAAGTTATTCTTATCTTATCTTATCTTATCTTATCTTACCCACATGATGGGCACAACTGCTGAGTGGTTAAAGCATTGGACTTTCAGTATGAGGGCCCCAGGTTTGAATCCAGGTCATGGCACCTGATGCATAAAGGTTGGAGATTTTTCTGATCTCCCAGGTCAACAGATTGGCAGACCTGCTAGTGCCTCTATCCCCTTCTCTCTCTCTCTATATATATATATACACATGCAGAAGATTAACTCACTCAGTACGGCCAGTCCTCTCTTCTCCTCTACACAGACCCCTCGGATGTCCAGTGGGTGTCTGAATGACCCAACCTTTAGCTTCTGTCATCAGAATTGTGGTATTCTTTGTCAACATTCACGTCTTCAGTATAAGAGCCTTCCGCTTGCAATATTTTGATGATGGTAATTGGGGTGAAACGCTGTTAACGTCGTCTCTTTCGCTGTTCGTATGGAAAGAGTTAACTATGCATGTATAAGATCCTGTAATCCATGTCAGCGTTCGGTGGGTTATGGAAACAAGAACATAACCAGCATTCCTCCCCACCCCCTCCCCACCACCCACCCCCTCCCCACACCACCACCCCACCACCACCCACCCCCTCCCCACACCACCACCCCACCACCACCCACCCCCTCCCCACCACCCACCCCCTCCCCACACCATCACCCCACCACCACCCACCCCCTCCCCACACCACCACCCCACCACCACCCACCCCCTCCCCACCACCCACCCCTGAAAACGGAGAATGACCGCCTACATGGCAGGTGTAAAAATGGTCATATACATCAAAAGCCCACTTGTGTGTACATACGGAGTCGCAACCCACGAACCAAGAAGAACAACAACAGCAACTTGACTCTTGCATCTTTTTGTCGAGGATAAATCCTCCAAAGTCCACCTATGCGCTGGGCTCCTTCTATTGAATTGTAGCCTGTAACCTTTTCTGCAGCCGCACAGAGTTCGGAAGTAGAGAAATGCTTTTTATCAAACCCTGGCAGTTCATTGTTTGCAACAAAAACAGGTAAAGTACGCTCACCTCCCAAGTCAGTACCAGTCGTCATGGTGAACAAATCAATAGAAACAAACACCATCCGTGAACTTTCAGCTGGGTAAAAACTAATGCCCAGAGGCCTGTCCTCGCATGCCATGTGCCTCCAGGTTCCGACACGGACGACCAGATCGACTGCGTGCTGCGGATGGTGCCGGTGTGCGCGCTGTACGCAGGTCGCGCCGACATGCTGGACAGGGTGGAGGACGTGCTACGAGTGACCCAGAACTCGGACACTGCCATCTGCATGGGGCTGGCTGCGGCAAGGTGGGTGGGTAACTGATGGGTTGGGTTGGGTTGGGTTGGGTTGCATTGTTTTGTGTTGTGTTTTGTTGTGTTGTGTTTTATTGGATTGGATTGGGTTGGATTGTATTGCATTGCACTGCTTTGAATTGCCTTGTGTTGCGTTTTGTTGGATTGCATTGCCTTGCCTTGTGTTGCATTGCATTACATTGCATTGCACTGGATTATATTGTGTTGCATTGCAAGGCCTAAGCGTGTCGGGTTATGCTGTTGTCAGGCATCTGTCCAGCAGATGTGGTGTAGTGTATAGGGATTTGTCCAGCAGATGTGGTGTAGTGTATAGGGATTTGTCCAGCAGATGTGGTGTAGTGGGCTTAGTAGGTGGTGTCCTAAGTAAGTTGAATCAGAACAGGCACCACTGAACACTACCGAAGTGACTCAGCAGCAGTGCAGGGTCTCCTCTGGTGTGTGGCCTCCTGGCGACCTAATATCGATGGTTCCTTGCGGACTGCCGATGGTGGAACTGTGACGGACAAACCCAGGTGTGGCCGTGTATGGGGGATTCTAAAAAAATGAGCAGCGTGGGAGTAATGCCACTGAAATGGTGCAGATGATGGGGCAGCAAAAAAAAAACAAGAGAGGCAAGGCCTTCAAGACTCACTTGTGATAAATTAAGTCCCCTAGCATTAATTACAGAGTAATTTCCCTTTTTTACTATCTGCACCAAAACGTTTGCAAAATAAATAAAACTTCCATGCTTAGCAAACGAAGTTCCCGTTTGAACAAAAAATGATAATAATGACTGCTCTTGTTGTTGGGTGAGAATATCAGATCAAAGTGCCAAGTTTAGAGAATACAAAAAATATAAATATAACAGTAAATGCAGTTTGCATATAATTAGGTTTCATTTTTCTTTTTTTTTGTGCCCATCCCAGAGGTGCAGTATTGTTTTAAACAAGATAACAGGAAAGAACTGAATTTTTCCTATTTTTATGCCTAATTTGGTGTCAACTGACAAAGTATTTGCAGAGAAAATGTCAATGTTAAAGTTTACCACGGACACACACACACACACACACACACACAGACAACCGAACACCAGGTTAAAACATAGACTCACTTTGTTTATACAAGTGAGTCAAAAAATTATTATTACGTGGTGTAGCGTATATTATGGACTTGTTGGAACGCAGTGATACCTCCTTGAGAAAGTGAAAGTGAAAACTGGTCTCTCCGTCAGAGTGCTGGAGCAGTACATTCTTCACGGGAAAAGTGACGGAGTCCTGGAGAAGGTCATGACCGACCTCGGGGACAAAGGCCGTCAGAACCCGCAGGAGCTTGACCGCGCGGCCATCGGCTACCTGCGACAGGTGCAGAAATGCCTGGACCTCTCCCACCACGCCGCCGTCACACAGAACTTCCGCAAAGACTGACGTGAGTGGTGATAGGCGTGTGTGGGTTTTGTTGTTGTTGTTGTTTTTGTTTGTTTGTTTTTGTTTTTTTAGAAATAACATAGAGTGAGGAGGAGTAGGATTTTTTTTTGGGGGGGGGGGGGGGGGGGGGGGGTTGTTTTTGTTTAATGTCCTGTCCTGCTTACTGTTGGGTTTGTTTTGTTTTTTTTTGTTTTTGTTTTCTTTTTAGACAGCTAGTTAAGGTATTGATTTTCATATTTGAATTCTATCATTTGTAAAATGTATAAATAGATGAATAAATGACCAGATGAATGAATGAATAGATAAATTGATTAATTAATTAATAAGTGAATAAATGAATAGATAAATGAATAAATAGAGAAATAAATAAATCAGTCCATCAATCATTCAATAGATAATTGATTATCAGTTCACAGATGATATTTGTCACATTGATAGAATGAACGTTGCCTGTTAACGTTGTCACGGATTTGCCGGGGTCAGTTTCTGCAACACAACATCAGTTCACAGACAGTACGTCACAGTGACAGAACGTTGCCTGTTAACGCTGTCGCAGATTTGCCAGGGTCCTTCCAGTCCGCCCTACAGGGGGCGTTGACGGGAAAGGACTTCACATCGGCCGTGCGCGCCACCATCAGAGTCGGTGGCTGCAACGCCTCGCGGAGCGGCTTCATCGCTGCCTGCATGGCTGCACAGGTGAGCGCTGTAGTTTTCCCCTCCTGGGATTTTTTTTTTTTTTTTTTTTGCTGCCCCATCATCTGCACCATTTAGATTCCCCCATACACGGCTACACCTGGGTTCGTCCGTCACAGTTCCAGCGTCGGCAGTCTGCAGGGAACCATCCCCTCCTGGGATTTTGGTGTTGCGAGTGTGTTGTGAGTGTGTTGTGAGCGGGTGGAGGGGCTGGGGGAAGGGAGGGGTTGGTGGTTGGGTTGGTGTGTATGTAGGTTTGGGAAGGATGTGTGTGTGTGTGTGTTGGTGTGTGTGTGTTAGTGACTGTGTGTGTGTGTGGGGGGGGGGGGGGGGGGATGGAGGGGTGGGTGGGTGTGAGTGTGTATGATTGGAGGTTGATGTGGCTGGGTTGATGTGTATGGAGGTATGGATGTGTGTAGGGGGACGATGTGGGGGTTTTGGTGTGTGTGTGTGTGTGCGTGCATATGTTTCTGGGTGGGGGTGTGACTGTTGGTGTGTGTGGGTGTAAGTGTGCATGGGTTTGTGCATGTATGACTGTGGGTGTGGGTATGAGTGAGTCTGTGTGTGTGTGTATAGACAGATACGTGTTTGTGTGTATTTTGCACTATCGCTGTGTTTCACAGACTGGGTTGGACGGTATTCCTGAGAGCTGGCAGCAGAGAACAGACATGTTTCCAGACATCCTGGATCTGGCGAAACAACTGACAGAAATTGTGTAGACTGCACGACCACGAATATCATCCAGTATTCTTTCTTCTGTCTTGTTCTCTCTCTCTGTCTTTAGTGTTTCTCTCTTTCACTTTCTCTGTCTCTCTCACTCTTTAGAGTTTCTATCTCACTCTCTGCCTCTCTCTCTTTTTTTTTTTTTTTTTTTTTTTTTTTTGACTTGCCTTGCAGACAAGGTAATATGACAAGATTCTTTTTCTTCACTTGCAAACAGGAAAATGCGCCAACGTTAACATTTAATTCTTTCCACTCTTGTGAACAAAAATTTTCATACATTCAGGACATGCTTATTATAATACTACAAATATGTCATTGGTTGAAACGCCATAGTGACATACATGTGTGTATACACTTTCATTTACATTGTTCAGGACAAAAATGAATAAACACCAACACAGGAAAGACTTGTATAAAAAAAATATATAAAATAATTTTTTTTTTAAATCTGCAATGCTAGATCAGGGCTGTTGAGTGGAAAAGAGCCGAGTATATCATGGATTTAATTACACATACTTAACCGTGACCCACTAGTGCAGACTCCGGCAGGGGTCTGACATTCCTGTCCTGTGCAAACTACTATCCGCCTATGCGGAGAAAACGAAAGTAACTACAGCCGATAACCTCCCGGAAGTAGGTAACCTCCCCTTTGTCCCGCTGGCTAGCGCCCTCTTTTTCCGGCAGCCATCTCGACTTCTGTTCCTGTGCACTTCATACGGCTAAGTTTTTTTGCATTTTCTGTCTGTCGATTCTTTGGCGTTTCTGTTTTTTGTCCAGTTATGTGGATTTTGATTTTTTTTTTTCTTCTTTTAGAGAGCTTGACTTTGTCACACAGCAACCAGATCTGAAAGGATCTGGTGAAATTTTGTGCGGCGCCCCAGGAATGGCTCTTCACAAAGCTGAGGTAGAAGAGAGAGAGAGGGAAAGAGAAAGATAGTGAGACAATTTTATTTTTGACACACAAGTATCTATCGAAAAAAAATGTCTGGAACTATTTCAGTTGCGAATTCTGCATGCAGGGTATGGAGGAGAGAAAGTATGATTACATCATTAGAAACCGTTTGCGGTCAATGAAGTAGGATGGAATGTTTTTCGTGCTGTATCTTGTTTGTAGAAACACCCTGAAATAGTTCCAGACAGGACAGATGATGAACAAACCATACTGCATGTATATTTTGTTTTGTGTTCTTGGTTTTGGTCTTCCGGCTGTTTTTGGATTGTTGTTGAACTCTGTGAATTTGTGTTGTGATGAATAAACCGTTCTTGTATGTGACACAGATCGTGTTTGTGTGTGTGTGTGTGTGTTTGTTTGAGCATGCACATGTGCGCGCGTGTTTGTGTGCGCACACACTGTGAGCATGCATGCATGTGTGACACAGAGAGAGAGAGAGCTGTAATGACCAGCTTGCATTTTATCATTTACTTTTACAACAAATGATTCTGTGTAAGACTTCACTTCACAGAAAGAACGCATTGTCGTAATGTACTGTTTTTCTTTTTTTGTTGTTTGTAATTGACATCTTTTTTTTTTTTTTATAATCTTTCTAGACTACACATCATTTATACAAACTTCACTAGCGAATTGTTCTGCAGAAATCACAAAGCAACAAGTGTGTATTTTATCTTCATGCCTTTGCACATGAAGAGGGGTTCAGGCACTAAAATGGTCTGCGCATCTGTTGGAAAATAAAACCTCCACTCTTAATCCACCATGTGCCTTGCATGTATGTGATTCAAACTCATAGCCCTCAGGTCAAAAGTCCAGAGTTCTAAACACTTGGCTATTGCACCATCTATCACTGTTAGAAGTAATGGTGGTCTACCAGCTACAATCACACCCCTACACACACACACACACACACACATACACACACACACACTCACTCACTCACTCACTCACATTGAGACACACACTCACACAGAAACACAAACACACACTTCATGTACACACACACACACACACACACACACACACACACACAGAGTAATACCATCATCATCAAACTGACCATCAAAATACTTCACGACAATTTTATTATGCATATTGGAAAAAAAAAAAAATCACCACATTTGAATAAAAATACAGTTTTAGTATAGGCTGATAGGTAGGGCATTGGGTGATGGGAAGGTGGGGGGCGAGGGTGTGTGGAGAATTTGTGGTTAATCAACACAAGCAACAGCAGGGAAGTGCTAATTCTGTTCACTGTATGCCAGTGACTGAAGGTATGTCGTAAAAAAAATCTTTCACAACTGGCATTGCATGTCTGTGTGACATGCTCAGGAGTTGGTCTCCACCGAGTGTTCTGTTATTTACTTTTTTTCGGGTTTTTCTGGCGCTGAAATAAAGACACACACACAAAAAAAATCATTAGTGAAGTCTCTCTTCTCAGATACAAAATGTTACACGTGTGTGTTGTTTTCCATAAACACAGCCAAACACACACACACACACACACACACACACACACACACACACACATGTATGTCTCTCAATATTCAAACAGTCATTAACATTTTGGTAACTGTAATTAAGACCTTAAATGCTACCACAATGTTAAAAATTCAATTCACTGTTCTTTAAGGAAAAATACAAAAACAAAAAAAAACCCATCTCATTTGTGAAGTAAAAAAAAAAAAAAAGCCATCTCTAATACTGCAATCTAACAACAAGCTATGCTATGGAGGGAACTTCGATACAAACTTTACTTTTAATGCTCACTTCACTGAAAGTCAAGGATATGCTTACATACCAATTCTTTTACTAATAATATTTTGGTCATGGTGCCTGACATAAAGATGGCCATTATTCAGACATTGCAAACAGGATAACGCAGAGAGAGACAACGCTTGATAACTTATCAGTCAGAAACATACTGTTCGGTTTTTACACGTTAAAGGTCCCATAGCCATTTTTAGGGCTGTAAGGGCAGTGAATTCATGTCCATTGTGTCAGTTTCAGTAGCTCAAGGAAACGTCACTGCGTTCGGACAAATCCATATGCGCTACACCACATCTGCCAAGCAGATGCCTGACCAGAAGCGTAACCCAGTGACTCTTTTATTATATTATTATTATTTAGTTATTTAGTTTGTTTTGTTGTTTTTTTTGTTTTTTATGTACGCCTATAGTTGGCTTCATCATGTTTTTGCGCCTTATACATATTATTATTTGTAGTAGTAGTTCTTTTTTTCTGTATTTATCTTTTTTTTTCTTCTTTTTTTTTCTTTTTTTTTTTTCTCAAGGCCTGACTAAGCACATTGGGTTACGCTGCTGGTCAGGCATCTGCTTGGCAGATGTGGTGTGGCGTACATGGATTTGTTCCAAACGCAGTGACGCCTCCTTGAGCTACTGAAACTGAAACTGAAACTGTGTCAAAGACTCAGCACAGGAAGGCAGGACCCAGTTGTCTTTCCCCGACTACTTCTTCTTCTTCTGCGTTCGTGGGCTGCAACTCCCACGTTCACTCGTATGCACACGAGTGGGCTTTTACGTGTATGACCGTTTTTACCCCACCATGTAGGCAGCCATACTCCGTTTTCGGGGGTGTGCATGCTGGGTATGTTCTTGTTTCCATAACCCACCGAACGCTGACATGGATTACGGGATCTTTAACGTGCGTATGTGGTCTTCTGCTTGCATATACACACGAAGGGGGTTCAGGCACTAGCAGGTTTGCACATATGTTGACCTGGGAGATCGTAAAAATCTCCACCCTTCACCCACCAGGCGCCGTCACCGTGATTCGAACCCGGGACCCTCAGACTGACAGTCCAACGCTTTAACCACTCGGCTATTGCGCCCGTCGTCTTTCCCTGACAAACAACGTCACCCGTTTCTCTCCTGGGCGGCATCAGGAAAATCAGAGTAAAGTCCCTTTCCCAAAGGACGCAAACACCATGCCGAAACAGAGGGCCTTAAATCCTGATCAGTATCAGTATCAGGTGTAATGGGTGTTTTGTATAGTTACATATGGAAAACTAGAGGAAATGTGTTCATACATAAGACACTCCATATGTTGTGTTTTTTGGGGGTTTTGGGGTTTTTTCAGAAAACAATGTATGGAGTGTGTTCTTTTCACATTACGTTAGCTAAGCAAAGTGTCCACAACTCTATGCCGATGCTGGGCATAATGTCTATTATATGTTATAAAACTGCACTGTTACACATGATGAAAATGTGTCCACCTTAACCAAATTGAAAAATAAAGGAAAAAAAAAAGAAAAAGAATAATATAAGTATAATGACTTATGATGATGATGTTATTGTTAATGTTCACTGTATTCAAAAAATTTTTTCTTTCTTTGTCCCCCCCCCCAACCCCCCCCCCACCCCCCCACCCCCCCACCCCCTTTCTTTTCCATCTACTCTGAATTGTTATAATGAATTCATGTACAAAATAAAACGGTGGTCAACCCAAGAAAGTCCGGGGAAAAAAAAAAGTATCAGTATCAGTAGCTCAAGGAGGCATCACTGCGTTCCAGTCAAATCCATTATACGCTACACCACATCTGCCAAGCAGATACCTGACCAGCAGCATAACCCAACGCGCTTAGTCAGGTCTTGACAAAAATATATATAAATAAATAAATAAATATAAATGAATTTTTAAAAAATAATAATAAAATAAAATAATAAAATAATAAAAAAATTTATAATAAATTTGAAAAATAATAAACAAAAAAAAAAAGTATATATATATATATATCTCTCTCTCTCTCTAAATTAAATCTAAGATACTTGACAGTTTGTATTCCTTGAAAAAGAACCCATGGCAAGATAAGCAGTGTCCTCTGGCAATAAAATGCTGTTGAAAAAAACATCCACTCTGATAGGTATACAGAAATATATGTTTCTGCGTGCACTCAAGACCTGACTAGCATGTTCTGTCATGTTCTGTCGAGCATCTGCCTAACAGGTGTAGTGTAGCGTATATATAACAAGAGAGGCAAGGCCTTCAAGACTCACTTGTGATACACTTAAAAAAAAAAAAATCCAAGCTTTTTATGTACTGAGTATAATTTCAAAATGTAATGTTTAAGATGAGAAAGATCAGTTTAAATCAAATTAAGTCCCCTAGCATTAATTACAGAGTAATTTCCCTTTTTTGCTATCTGCACCAAAACGTTTGCAAAATAAATAAAACTTCCATGCTTAGCAAAAGAAGTTCCTGTTTGAACAAAAAATGATAATAATGACTGCTCTTGTTGTTGGGTCAGAATATCAGATCAAAGTGCCAAGTTTAGAGAATACAAAAAAATATAAATATAACAGTAAATGCAGTTTGCATATAATTAGGCTTCTTTTTTTTTCTTTTTTTTGTTCTTTTTTTTTTGTGCCCATCCCAGAGGTGCAATATTGTGTTAAACAAGATGACTGGAAAGAACTGAATTTTTCCTATTTTTATGCCTAATTTGGTGTCAACTGACAAAGTATTTGCAGAGAAAATGTCAATGTTAAAGTTTACCACACACACACACACACACACACACACAGACAACCGAGCACCGGGTTAAAACATAGACTCACTTTGTTTACACAAGTGAGTCAAAAATGGACTTGTTCTAATGCAGTGACGCCTTCTTGAGAAACTGAAACTGAAACTGAAACTAGCAGTGGGTGTTTAAAAGGGATTTGGGCCCAGTGTGGCAAGGGAACCATCCTTCTAAAACAGTGCAAACCACAGGGCAGGAAAGCCATAACTGGGCACAGTGCACATTATTTAATAATAATAATAATAATAATGGATACTTATACAGCACACTATCCAGAAATCTGCTCTAGGTGCTTTACAAAAACGCTTTTGTTAACATAATACATCATATCTATGTTACATACACACACCAAAAAAGTGACTACACACACACACACACACACACTGCATACATACATTTTAACATACATGTGTATCTAACAGCTACCCTAACACATACACACACATAGGCAGGCACAAACTTATATAAACACACGCACACACAATACACATTCATGTACATGCATGTAGTTATGTACACATACATATGTATACACACATAGTCAAGCACAGCTAACGCAAAGGAAGTGGACCTGCCACAATTGAACTTATTGCTGAGGGAAAAGGTGAGTTTTGAGACGAGATTTAAAAGATGCGAGGGAATCAGAATAACGGAGGTTATCAAGGAGCTTGTTCCACGTCTCAAGAAAACGATCTGTGTCCATATTTACAATGAATTAACTAGAGCTGAACCATAATTCACAGTTTCTTTCGTGGTATCTGTTGATAATATATCAACACACCAGTATGTTTAAACAGTCTGAACACTTTGGCAGTACTATTAGAATTAGACACCTAATTTTTTGGAGAAATGTCACTGAAGTATTCGGAATATGTACACTTAAGCAAATATAGTGTAGTTATACTAATGGTATTAATATAAAGAACAAGTAGAAGAATAGCAATTATCATAAATACTGATAATGATAACAATAAAACAACAGTATCAATAATAACAGATGATGATGACGCCAAAGGTTCCATACTGTTTCTCACAGTCCAAATCAGTATGGCAACGTACAGACAGTAAAATTAAACGTTTTATACAAATACCGCAACCAGCTGTACAACTACTAAAAAATCAGACTGATAAATTTAGCTTTGATAGCAAAATGTTTTGTATACATAAGCATAAATAATCAAAATGAATCTAAGATAAAAAAAAAATAATAATAATAATAATAAAAGAAGAAGAAGAAGAAAAAGAAAAACATGTAATACTAGGCACTTGGTCCTGAAACTCATAATCAATGAAAAAAAAAAGGTTGGACAGAGCTAAAAAGAACCACAGTTATATCGACATAAGAAACACTCCAAAACTAATGACAGACATGGTCACACACACACACACACATACACACACACACGTGCGTTTGACATTTCAGGTGCAGGTGTTATACCATAAATTATTATGATGCACATCACTCCTGATTATAAACAACCAAACTCATCGAGACAACAGAAAAAAACCGTGCAATGCACAACAACCCACTGTAGATATAGCATGCAGAGTGTAGGCACATCTCACAGAATTTTTTTTTTTTTTTGAGGTTTTTTTTTTTCTTTTCTTGTTTCTTGTTGTGGGAAGGAAGAGAAAAAGGGTGAAAGATCCTTGCAGTACTTATTTTGTAATGAATAAAGTATCCTGTATAATATATCGTATCGTATCGTATCGTATCACATCGTATGACATCACATCATATCATAGTAACAAATATTCTGTTTTCTTTATCAATCAATTTCCTTTTTCCCTGCTATCATCATTGCATTTTGTCTGGGGGTTTTTTTTGTTTGTTTGTTTGGTTTTTTTTTTGTTTTCTTTTTGTTTGTTTGTTTTTTCTCAAGGCCTGACTAAGCGTGTTGGGTTACGCTGCTGGTCAGGCATCTGCTTGGCAGATGTGGTGTAGCGTATATGGATTTGACCAAATGCAGTGATGCCTCCTTGAGCTACTGATACTGATACTGATCATTAAAATGCTGCGACAGTAATGATATTCTTTCATAACCAACTGCTTCTTTTGTGAATCTTTTATATATATATATATATATATATATAGATATATATAGATATATATATATATATATATAGTAATTACCTCATCAATGAAGCTACAGACTCTTACATGTTCACATACATACATACATACATGCGTTCACTCAAAAAACATACCTTGTCTACTAAGCACACACACACACACACACACACACACACACACACACACACATTCACATCAATAAAGCTACAGACTCTAGGTGTTCACATATGTACATGCGTTCACTCAAAAACATACCCTGTCTAATAAGCACACACGCACACAAGCACACATTCACATCAGTGAAGCTACGGACTCTTACATGTTCACATACATACATACATGCGTTCACTCAAAAACATACCTTGTCTACTAAACACACACACACACACACACACACACACACGCACACATTCACACATGAAATGAATGGTAAGTGCCTGAGGGCTGCTATGAGTCGACTTAACTTAGGTAGGCAGCCTGATGTGCCAAATTACTCTGTTTGTGAAGCGCTTAGAGTTTGGTTTCTAACTGAAGATAGGCACTATACACCCATGTAACTATCCACCCCCCTCTCTCTCTCTCTCTCTCTCTCTCTCTCCAAAGTTGGTTTCTAACTGAAGATAGGCACTATACACCCATGTAACTATCCACCCCCTCTCTCTCTCTCTCTCTCTCTCTCTCTCTCTCTCTCTCCAAAGTTGGTTTCTAACTGAAGATAGGCACTATACACCCATGTAACTATCCACCCCCCCTCTCTCTCTCTCTCTCTCTCTCTCTCTCTCTCTCTCCAAAGTTGGTTTCTAACTGAAGATAGGCACTATACACCCATGTAACTATCCACCCCCCCCCTCTCTCTCTCTCTCTCTCTCTCCAAAGTTGGTTTCTAACTGAAGATAGGCACTATACACCCATGTAACTATCCCCCCCCCCCCTCTCTCTCTCTCTCTCTCTCTCTCTCTCTCTCTCTCTCTCTCCAAAGTAGACAGCTGTTTCAATTTAAAATAATAAAGAAAGAAAGAAAAGAAAAAAAAGTCATGGACAGCTCACTGGTTGAGATCTAGTACACACGGTGCAGAGAGTGTGTGTGTGTGTGTGTGTGTGTGTGTCTGTGTGTGTGTGTGTGTGTCTGTGTGTGTGTGTGTGTGTGCGCGTGTGTGTGTTTTACAACACTCAAACAAACCCAACTCACTTCCTTCTCTGGACCTGTGGTGGCAACATGCAAGTGTCATGACACCGGTGACTTAATTACACACATACACACTGGTGACAAAATTTTGGTGACAAATTTTGCAAACATGTATCTTTTTTTCTTTTCTTTTTTTTCTTTTCTTTTTTTTTTTTTTATACCAAATCTTACATGTGTCAGTGATAAAATTGCACACACCCACAGACAACAAAACTGTGATACAAATTTACAAAATGATTTTTTTTTTAATTCCCACAGTTGTTGTTTTTTTTTGTTGTTGTTGTTTTTTATAAGCAAAATGAACTAACAACTAGAAATCTAAGTTCTATGTCTACTAGTTTATAGCAGAAATCTAATATTATGAGATACTCCATTTGCTGTGTGAAATTCAAACACCGTGGAACAGAACGTAACGCATGATAATTAAATCAAACACTGTACGTTTTGTATCTGTCATATTATGACGATGCCTTGCTGTGTGAAAAACAAAACAAAACAAAAAACCCAAAACAAAAACAAAACACACACACACACACATAAACGTAGAATATATGTAACGTGAGATAAATCTATCAAACACTGTATGTGTACGTGAAAACATGTTCATATAATTTCCAAAAAGTAAGAAAGCTGTACACGCTTGTCACGCTTGTCACTGACGTACATACTAACCCCCGATTCCCCAACCCCCTTCCCCACGCGCTCACCCCTGCCCCCAACTGAATTTAAAAAAGAAAAAAAAAACTATGTACTTACGAGGTTCGGACAGTTTCTGCATGACGGGCGCAACAACGTCCTCCAGACCCTGTCGCTGTGCGATGAAGTCCCGCGTCGAGGCATCCGGTATGGTGTCCAGCCACTCTGTCTTCTCCTTGCAGGATGATACCACCAACGTCTGCCGTCCAACACGCCACACCAGTCAATACAACACTACAGGGATCACGGCTGAGGCAAAAACCACCACCACCACCACCACCACCACCATATCAGCAATAACAAGAAGCAACAGCAACAACTTCTTCTTCTGCGTTCACTCATATGCATACGAGTGGGCTTTTACGTGTATGACCGTTTTTACCCCGCCATGTAGGCAGCCATACTCCGTTTTCGGGGGTGTGCATGCTGGGTATGTTCTTGTTTCTATAACCCACCGAGTGCTGACATGGATTACAGGATCTTTAACGCGCGTATTTGATCTTCTGCTTGCATATACACACGAAGGGGGTTCAGGCACTAGCAGGTCTGCGCATATGTTGACCTGGGAGATCGTAAAAATCTCCACCCTTTACCCACCAGGCGCCGTCACCGTGATTCAAACCCGGGACCCTCAGATTGACAGTCCAACGCTTTAACCACTCGGCTATTGCGCCTGTCATAACAACCACAAATAACTTGCACCATGACAGAACTAATGTCTGTGCAACATGTGAATCAATATTATACAGGGATTAAGGTTGAGGCAAAAACAACAAGAACAACAGCAGCAGCAGCAACAGCAACAACAACAACAACAACACCAGCAGCAGCAGCAATAACAACAAACTCCTTGCACTATGACAGAACCTATGTCTACATGGAGAGGCACCTGAATTTCAGTAATCTGTATATTTGTATACAGCTATTTCCATTTAGTGCCATTTAATTTATCTTTTTTTTTCATTCATTTTATTTGTTTGTTGTTTTCTTTTCAGGAGGGGCGTGGGGGAGGGAGGGGGGTTGTGTGTGTGTGTGTGTGGGGGGGGGGGGGGAGGGGGGGGAGGAAGTGGGGGAGGGGTGTTTTTTTTTTAGAAAGAGTGGCCATGAATGTTTCATGTAACTTGTAATATTTTTCTTTCATGTAAAGCGCCCTGAGCTCTTAGAGAGAAAGGGGCACTATATAAATGTACATAATTATTATTATTACTATCATTATTATATTTAACATGCATGCACTCATCTCCAGGCCCGACTAAGCACACTGGCTTATGCTGCTAGCCGGCTGGTCTGGCGTCTGCCTAGCAGATGCGGTGTAGCGTATTTGGACTCGTCCAAACGTAGTGACACCTCTTTGAGAAACAGAAACTGAAACTGAAAGTGAAGCTCTGCAGACAAACCTTCTCATCCTTGCTGATCCGGTGGCCGGCCTTTTCTGGGTCTGTCACAGACTCGTGGCACAGCCGTATGTACTCCACCAGGTTCACTTTGGCTTCTGAAGGCACAACCACAAGCATTTTTTTTTTGTTTGTTTGTTTTTTACTGCATTCACTGTATGGATTATTGCCATGGTAGCCATGCATGATCCTTTCTTTATGAAAACAGTGATAAGACAAAAATAAGAACAAGGAGAAGAACAGAAACAAGAACAAGAATATTGACGAGGATAATGATAATGATGATGGTGGTGGTGGTGGTGATGATGATGATATCAATAACTAATAACTAATAATAATACTAATGACAAGAAGGAAGGCGAAGATGGAGAACAATTATGACAGTAATGATGATCTTAATGATGATTATAGTAATCCTAATCCTAATGATGTTAATGAAAAATAACATAAAAAATAAATTAATTAATATTTATAATAAAAAAAGGAGACAAAGCAGAAGAAGAAGCAGAAGAAGAAGCAGAAGAAGAAGAAGAAGATGAGGTATTTAGAGAGTGGTGAATCTTGTGCAGAGGAAAAAAAATCATTGCGCTTTCCTAGCCATTTCCTAGCAATTTTTCACAAGCATGCATGATTGAAAGAGGACCCAACGGGGGCCATAGCCGAATGGTTAAAGCGTTGGACTTTCGATCTGAGGGTCCCGGGTTCAAATCACAGTGACGGTGCCTGGTGGGTAAAGGGTGGAGATTTTTACGATCTCCCAGGTCAACATATGTGCAGACCTGCTAGTGCCTGAACCCCCTTCGTGTGTATATGCAAGCAGAAGATCAACTACGCACGTTAAAGATCCTGTAATCCATGTCAGCGTTCGGTGGGTTATGGAAACAAGAACATACCCAGCATGCACACCCCCGAAAACAGAGTATGGCTGCCTACATGGCAGGGTAAAAACAGTCATACACGTAAAAGCCCACTCGTGTGCATACGAGTGAACGCAGAAGAAAAAAGAAGAAGAAAGAGGACCCATGAGTGTGCTCATTTGCAGATGAGTGCCTTAACCATTTGTCTACCGTCCTCACACCACATTTACACATTTACACCACCACACCACAGCGCACCATACTCCACAACACACCACACCACACCACACCCCACACACCACACTACACCACCCCACACACCACACCACACACTCCACATACAGACATGTTAAACACTTCCACCTGCCCATTCCAGGAAATCCATGTACTCAAGCGTGCATGATTCAAAGGGGCTCAGAGTGTGCTAATTTGAAGATGTAAGTGTCTAAACCATTTGACCACTGTCCTCACACCACATTTACAACACACCACACCACACCACACCACACCACACTCCACCAAACCACACCACAACACACAGACAAACCACACCACACCACACCACACCACACTCCACCAAACCACACCACACCACAACACACAAACAAACCACACCACACAAACCACAACAGCACAGCACAGCACACTCCACACCACACCACACCACACCACACTCCATCACAATGCCACACTGCACCACACCACACTCCATCACAATACCACACCACACCACACCACACCACACCACACTCCATCACAATGCCACACCACACCACACCACACCACACTCCATCACAATGCCACACCACACCACACCACACCACACCACACTCCATCACAATGCCACACCACACCACACCACACCACACTCCATCACAATGCCACACCACACCACACCACACCACACCACACTCCATCACAATGCCACACCACACCACACCACACCACACCACACCACACTCCATCACAATGCCACACCACACCACACCACACTCCATCACAATGCCACACCACACCACACCACACCACACTCCATCACAATGCCACACCACACCACACCACACTCCATCACAATGCCACACCACACCACACCACACCACACCACACCACACTCCATCACAATGCCACACCACACCACACCACACTCCATCACAATGCCACACCACACCACACCACACCACACTCCATCACAATGCCACACCACACCACACCACACTCCATCACAATGCCACACCACACCACACCACACCACACCACACTCCATCACAATGCCACACTGCACCACACCACACTCCATCACAATACCACACCACACCACACGACACCACACTCCATCACAATGCCACACCACACCACACTCCATCACAATGCCACACTGCACCACACCACACTCCATCACAATACCACACCACACATACCACACATCACCACATACAGACACATAAAATGCTTCACCTGCCCAATGGGACTCAGAGTGTGCTCATTTGCAGATATGAGTCCCTTAACCATTAAATTTACCATTTAAATTAAATTTACTGTCCTCACACCACAGCACACCACACCACCGCGCACTCCACAAAACAACACATAAACCACGCCATACTCCACACCTCAACACACACCACACCACACTCCACACACAACACACAAACCACACCACACAAACCTCACCACACAAACCACACCACACCACACTCTACCACACACCCCCATCCCACACCACACCACACTACACCACAACACACAAACCACACAGCACCACACCACCCCATCCCACAACACAAACCACACCACACCACACTCCATACCTCAACACACACCACACCACACTCCAAACAACAACACACAAACCACACCACACAAACCACACCACACGACACAAACCAAACCACACCACACCACACTACACCATACCACACCACACCACACTCTACCACACCACCCCACCCCACAACACAAACCACACCACACCACACCACACCACTCTGCACATCACCACACACAGACACAATATTAAATACATTTCACCTCCCCACTCCAGGAAATACGACACAATCAAGCATGCATGATTCAAAGGGACTCAAAGTGTGCTCATTTGCTGATAAGTATCTCAACTATTCGACCACTTTCCACACACCACATTCACACCACACCACACCACACTCTACTACACCACCCAACACTCTACACAACACACAAAATACACCACACCACACCACACCACACTCTACACCACACTCCACCACACCACACCACACCACACCACACACTACACACGTCACCACATACAGACACATTATCTTCTTCTTCGTCTTCTTCGTTCATGCGTGGGCTACAACTCCCACGTTCACTCTTATGTACACCAGTGGGCTTTTACATGTACCCCCGCCATGTAATGTAGGCAGCCATACACAGCTTTCAGGGGCAGACACATTATCAAACGCTTCACCTGCCCACTCCAGGAAGTCCACACACTCCGTCTGGTTGTAGCGGACGGCCGTCTCATGCGCCCGTTCTCCGTGAACGTTTCGCTGCTGGAGGTTGGCACTGAACTCCACCAGCACCTTCAGCACCTCCACCCGACCCCAGGCGGCAGCGTGATGCAAAGGGCAGTAACCTGTGGTACAATACAATGCAACGCAATGTCATACAATGCAATACAGTACAATGCCATACCATGCGATACAGGTAGCATACAATGCAATGTCATGCGATACAAAGCCATACAATATAATGCCATACAATACAATACAATACAATGCTATACAATGCAGTACAGTACAGTACTGTGCAGTGCAGTCCAATCCACTTCTATATAATACATTACAATACAATATAATGCAATGCAACGCAACGCAACGCAACGCAACACAACACAATACATTTTTATTCATCCAACTTAGAAATAATTATTGATTGTGCATCCACAGGCTCACCACTTACCCTTCACAATATCTCATTCAAAACAAGGCTGAGTCCAGCACACACAAACCATGACACAAAAAAAAAGAAAGGGAACACATATAAATTAAGTATACACAGTCGGGTAATACAACCCCAAAACAGCTTGATTTACCACACACACACACACACACACACACACACACACACACACACACACACAGTCCACACACACACACACACACACACACACACACAAATAGATGAATCAAATGAAAGAACCACACAACAAAACAACAGAAACAGCAGAACCATGAAACATTTGTACTATCAGGCTGCATCATCAAAAGATCTTAATTTCCTAAAACAGTTTGATCAGCCGTTTATTAATGCAGCTGAACTTTTACTCAGTCAATGATAATCTCTTGTCAGAATTACATAAAGATATATATATATATATATATATATATATATATATATATATATATATATATATATATACAGAGAGAGAGAGAGAGAGAGAGAGAGACATATATATATATATATATATATATATATATATATATATATATACAGAGAGAGAGAGAGAGAGAGACATATATATATATATATACAGAGAGAGAGAGAGAGAGAGAGAGAGACATATATATATATATATATATATATATACAGAGAGAGAGAGAGAGAGAGAGAGAGACATATATATATATATATATATATATACAGAGAGAGAGAGAGAGAGACATATATATATATATATATACAGAGAGAGAGAGAGAGAGAGAGAGAGACATATATATATATATATATATATATATATATATATATATATATATATATATATATATATATATATATATATACTAGTTAAGTATATTTACCTACCTGTTCAAGAATATACCCCTTGATGATGTACTACAGTGGTTGAAAAAAAAAGGAAAAGATTTGTGGTGCTATCTGAATATGTTTTGGTTCAGTTTATTTACATATATATGCCCAATATTTAAAGAAAAATCTTTGTTCATTTCACCAAAAAGAAAAAATACTGATTCCTGATACTATGACAAAAATTGTAGTATAAAGATGCACACAAAAACACACCAAAAAACAAACAAAAAACCCAAAATACACAGTACAGTGATAATACCACTGTGAGTTTCAGTTTCAGTTTCAGTTTCAACTCGGCATTGAAATATGCAGACTGATCCATATACGCTAATCCACATCTACTGTATAAAAAGTGTGTGTGTGTGTGTGTGTGTGTGTGTGTGTGTGTGTGTGTGTGTGTGTGTGTGTGTGTGTGGAAGCAGGGTCATGGGGGTATATGGTGGGAGCAGATTATGACCTATATATTATCGAATGTGCTGGTCTGCTCTGAAATCAAGTAAATAAATAAGTTGATAAATCAAAATTTAACTTAAAAGAAGGGAGAAAAATAACATATTCCAAGTGGACATGGTGCATATAGCAAACTTATCATATTACAAGAAGAACTGCTGCCAATGCTGGTAAAATACTTCCATGACTGTTTCTCTTTGAAATGTGTATTCTGTTCTATTCTATTCTCTTCTCTTCACACACACACACACACACACACACACACACACACACACACACACACACACATTAACTGTATACATGACAGTAACTGTATGCATGACATTTCACTCACTATTTACATCAATAATGATGGCTGTGATACACTTTTATCTAAAACTGAAAGAAAAAAAAAGCACCCACCTTTGTCTGTGATGCTGGATAAGTCAGCGCCCCTGTTAAGCAGCTCGCGACATATGTCTGTTCGACCAAAGCTCGCTGCCAGATCAAGCGGCGACTTCCCATCATCGTCCCTCTCGTTGATCAGTTCGTTGATGCTTTCCTTGTAAGGATCACTATCATCTTCGAAGCTTTTCACTAATCGCTCGAGGTCGTTTTTGTAGATACAGTGCGTCACTATGGTGGTATCTGGAAGCAAAACTTCCTCTTGAACTGCTTCCTCAGGTTGCGCATCTGATTCCATAGTCATGTTGACTTACTGGACTGACAGCTGTTGCTTTGCTGGTGTAGAAAATATCTAAATGATAAGCCTAAAACGAAGTCGTAGACTTCCACAGGAAGCTGGCTGGCTTGTTGCCCCCAAACAAACACATACCGAATACGTTGTGTGTCGCTTGATTTGATTGGTGAATTCTTCACAGGGGCGGAAATGCATTCTCAAGACGAAGCCCATTACTGGTTTCAAATCAGTTCTAAAATGCAAACCAGATAAACAGCGATTCTGAATAAAACGAATTAATGAATTAAAAGAGAAGAAGAAATAGATTAATTAATCAATTGAAGTAGCTTTTTTTTTCTTGCTGAACAATGAAGTTCTGAATGTCCAGTCCTTCCACTAAAACACCACACATGAATGAAAGAATGGTCTAAGGGGAACAATCCTTACTCTCTTGTGGATTGTAATGGATTGCCTCCCGTTGACAATAAAGTAGAAGGAAAGAGTAATGGTGGACGAAGGGGAGGACATGAACGGTGTTGCTGCGCGAGTAACCTTGTTTGAGAAAAAAGAAAAGAAACAAAAAAAAGAAAAGAAACGAAGAGTTATGTATTTGTTCTTTTATTTTTCATACCAACGACTTTGACTTCAGCTTGTCAGGAACTTAATTGGCCCACTCTAGAACATAAATGTATGAGACATTAAATTTTTGGGTCGAAAATCAGGATTGTATATGAACTCAAACAAGCGCAATAGTTATGGTTAGGCAGCCATAAAAAAAAAAAAACCCTGTTCAGTCCATTACACTAATCATTTACAGGCGAACTGGAACCCTGCACAGTTTAAAGGACTAGTTGTGTGGTTTATCAATCAATGAATTGAAAGACTGTACTAAAAAAAAAAAAATTAAAAAAATCTATTCAGAAAGATTTCCTGATGCTAAACATTTATTCAAAATCTAAATATGGTGACACCAGTTGGAAGAGTAACAACATTAAAAATCACTCATTTTGTTAGAATTCAGATACATTTGTGGATGTTTTCACCGCACCCTAATGACAGTTTCTTTCAGGGTTTACAAAACTTATGCTATGAATTTGTATGGAACAGGAAAAGAGATAAAATCAGTAGAAAACTGTACATAGCAATATAATAAATGGAGGACTTGGACTGGCATATTTTCATAACTTTTGCTATCGTTTTGAACTGGCCTGGATCCAAAAACCCATGCAACAAAACACAAGTGGAAGCATGTTGAATTTTATAACTTTCCATTGCTTCGAATCATTGACAAATTTTACTTCATTAGTTTTTTCTCTTTCTGCCGTCAGTTGAATTGTTGTGTTTTTTAAGCAATATGAAGGGGGTTCATGTGGATTTCGAATGGGATTCTGACTGTTAATCTTCACAATTGACACAATCAAACTTGGCAGTACATCCATCCCTCTTTCCACGTCAGTCAGGAACCTCGGTGTTGTCCTTGACAATACACTGTCCATGCAAAAATTTATCAGTCAGACATGTCAGTCCTGCTACTGTCAACTGCGACGCATCAGTGCCGTCCGGAAATATCTGTCCACTGACGCAACATCTAGACTTGTCGTTTCTCTCATTCTCTCTCGCCTTGACTACTGTAACTCTCTATTGTCTGGTTTGCCTGCTTCATCCATTCAGTCCCTTCAGCGCATGCAAAACTCTGCTGCCCGACTCGTCCTCAGAAAGAAAAGATCTGAGCACATCACTCCTCTTTTGCAACATCTCCACTGGCTCCCTGTCTCACACCGAATAAAGTACAAGATCAGCACTCTATGTTATAAATGTATTCACAAAACTGCCGCTTCCTATCTCTGTGGCTGCCTTCACCTCTACACTCCATCTCGCTCACTACGATCGGCTTCGGATCCACTCTGTTTACGCATACCCAGATTCAAACACTCGACTGTTGGCCGCCGTTCTTTCTCTGTCTCTGGACCTTGCGATTGGAATGAACTTCCTCTTTCGCTTCGTCAAGTCTCCACTCTCAGCTCTTTCAAGTCTGGCCTTAAAATAGCCTCCCTTCCCTGCCTCTTCCTTGTCTTCAGTTTCTCCAGTTTTAGAGTTATGCATGTGTGTGAATGACTGGTGCGAAAGCGCTTTGATTTGTCTATGCACAAGATTCAGCGCTATATAAATACCATTATTATTATCACTTAAACTGTGTGGACGACATAAATGAGGGGGGCGGAGGTTGGGGCGGGGAGGGGGTGAGGGGGGATATATGTCCTTTACCTTGAATGCTCTTCCTGTGCGTATGTGTATGCGGACGTGTGCGTGTTTGGTGCGGCAGCTTGCAATATGATTTTTTTTTTTTTTTTTGGCCTTTGTTCGTTGTGCGTGGGTGTAATAGTTTTGCCATGCTTTATCTATAATGTTGTACTCCATGATGCATTGAACACACACACACACACACACACACACACACACACACACACACACACACAAAAACCACCATTGACGCGCGCTCTGAGAAAGAACACATAGACACAGAAAGTCAGATGGACAAGCAGATCGAGGCACACAAACGCACATATTCAATGTTTTGGGGGTTTTTTTAAAAATATTTTTTTACTTATTTATGATGATGATGATTATTATTATTATTATCATTTATTTATATTTTTATTCTTTATTTTTCTTTTCTTTTCTTTTTTTTCTTTTTTTTTTTCAAGGCCTGACTAAGCGCGTTGGGTTACGCTGCTGGTCAGGCATCTGCTTGGCAGATGTGGTGTAGCGTATAATGGATTTGTCCGAACGCAGTGACGCCTCTTTGAGCTACTGATACTGGTACTGTTTAGTGTGAGCCACGACGCATAAAGACAACAACAACAACAACAATGAAACAAAAACATTTTAAAAAAAATTTTAATTTTTAAATTAAAAAAAAAAAACACCGAATATAATTATGTATTCATTGATGACACATAGTCAGGTAGACGACAGACAGACAGAGAATCTGAAGCGCGCTGGTTCGAATCACGGCTTGCCGCCGGTATTTTCTCCCCCTCCACTAGACCTTGAATGGTGGTCTGGACGCTAGTCATTCGGATGACACGATAAACCGAGGTCCCTTGTGCAGCATGCACTTAGCGCACGTAAAAGAACCCACGGCAACAAAAGGGTTGTTCCTGGCAAAATTATGTAGACAAATCCACTTCTATAGGAAAAAAACAAACAAAAAAAACTACACGCAGGAAAAACAAAAGAGGGCAGGGGGGCGGGGGGGGGGGGGCGGCGCTGTAGTGTAGCGACGCGCTCTCCCTGTGGAGAGCAGCCCGAATTTCACACGGAGAAATCTGTTGTGATAAAAATAGAAATACAAATATAAATACAAAAATACAAATATTGACGGGAAAATCTGACGGGCGCAATAGCCGAGTGGTTAAAGCGTTGGACTGTCAATCTGAGGGTCCCAGGTTCGAATCACGGTGAAGGCGCCTGGTGGGTAAAGGGTGGAGATTTTTTACAATCTCCCAGGTCAACATATGTGCAGACCTGCTAGTGCCTGAACCCCCTTCGTGTGTATATGCAAGCAGAAGATCAAATACGCACGTTAAAGATCCTGTAATCCATGTCAGCGTTCGGTGGGTTATGGAAACAAGAACATACCCAGCATGCACACCCCCGAAAACGGAGTATGGCTGTCTACATGGCGGGGTAGAAACGGTCATACACGTAAAAGCCCACTCGTGTGCATACGAGTGAACGTGGGAGTTGCAGCCCACGAACGAAGAAGAAGAAGAAGAAGGGGGGAAAATCAAACTGGTCGTCTAGTCATTCAAATGAGACGATAAACCGAGGTTTCCCCTGGCCGTGTGCAGCATGCACTTGGCACACTCAGAAAGAAACCCACGACCAACACCACCGAAGTGACTCAGCAGCAGTGCAGGGTCTCCTCTGGTATGTGGCCTCCTGGCGACCCAACATCGATGGTTCCCTGTGGACTGCCGACGCTGAAACTGCCGCGACGGACGAACCCGGGTGTGGCCGTGTATGGGGGGAATCTAAATGAGCGGCGTGGGAGTAATGCCACTGAAACGGTGCAGATGATGGGGCAGCAAAAAAATAAATAAATAAAAATAAAAATAAATAAAAATCCACGACCCATCCCCTCCAGTTCACTGAATATCTGGGTTCCTATCCCCCTCTCGTCCTTTCTTCCAAGTTTGACAGAAAATCGAACTGAGCGTCTAGTCGTTCGGATGAGAACACTAACCGAGGTTTCGTGTTCATGCATTGCGCGCTCTGAGAAAGAACCCATGGCAACAAAAAATGTTGTCCCCTGGCAAAAATTCTTTAAAAACAAATCCACTCTGATATGTACACAAAAATGTATATACATGCACCCATAGCGACGAGCGCAATAGCCGAATGGTTAAAGCGTTGGACTGTCAATCTGAGGGTCCCGGGTTCGAATCACGGTGAAGGCGCCTGGTGGGTAAAGAGGTGGAGATTTTTACGATCTCCCAGGTCAACATATGTGCAGACCTGCCAGTGCCTGAACCCCCTTCGTGTGTATACGCAGGCAGAAGATCAACTACGCACGTTAAAGATCCCGTAATCCGTGTCAGCGTTCGGTGGGTTATGGAAACAATAACATACCCAGCATGCACACCCCCGAAAGCGGAGTATGGCTGCCTACATGGCGGGTTAAAAACGGTCATACACGTAAAAGCCCACTCGCGTATATAAGAGTGAATGTGGGAGTTGCAGCCCACGAACGCAGAAGGAGAAGAAGAAGAAATGCACCCATAGCCTGACTAAAGCACGTTGAGCAACGCTTCTGGTTGACAGGCATCTGCCTAGCAGGTATGGTGTAGCGTGTATGGATTTGTCCGAACGCAGTGACAAAATCAATGACAAATGACAAATGTTTTGTTTTTTTTTTATATTAAATTAACCTGGATACGCTGAAGGCTTCTTTACACTATGCCCTCACACACACACACACACACACACACACACACACACACACACACACACACACACACACACACAGGCACGCACGAGCGCACACACGCACGCACACACACTTTCACTTACTCGCATGCGTACACAGTTAATTTCTACCCCCTAACAACTAAAAACAAACAAACAAACAAAAAAACTGAAACTGAACTGAATCCGTACCACGGAGAACAACAACAGCAATAACAATAAATAGAATAAAGATAAATAGATAGATTAATGAGAATAAAAGCATACAACAAAGATACAAAATTAATACGTGTAACATGTGGCACACACACACACACACTGTTGCCTCCCCTGTCTCTCCTTCACAGACGATTGGGCATTGACACTGGGAGGACGGTTGTGAACCACAGGGTTGTCTGTCTTCATCTCTACACTTTGCAAGTAAGTTTCACGTTCAGTTAAATTCAGTTTCTCAAGGAGGCGTCACCGCGTTCGGACGAACCCATAATAATTTATATACTACACCACATCTGCTGGGCAGATTGACTGACCAGCAGCAGCACAACCCAACGCGCTTATGTCAGGCCTTGAGTGCATGCATATAAAAAACAACAACATATTATTATACTTATTTAGGCCTACCTGTCAGAGTGGATTTCTTTTACAGAATTTTGCCAGAGGACAAAAGCTTTTGTTGCATGCCATGGGTTCTTTTTTCAATGCGCCAAGTGGATGCTGCACAGTGGACTTTCGATTTATCGTCTCATCCGAATGACCAGACGCTCTGGAGAAAGGACAAGAGCGGGATTCGAACCCAGACCCTCACGGAAACTGTATTGGCAGATAAGCGTTTTATATGTTCTATAACGTAGATTGTGATGTGATGTGTTTTTTGTGCTGCGTTGTGCTGTGCTGTGCTGTGCCGTGCCGTGCTGTGCTGTACTGTACTGTACTGTACTGTACTGTACTGTGTTGTGCTGTGCCGTGCCGTGCTGTGCTGTGCTGTGCTGTACTGTACTGTACTGTGTTGTGCTGTGCTGTGCTGTGCCGTGCCGTGCCGTGCTGTGCTGTGCTGTACTGTACTGTACTGTGTTGTGCTGTGTTGTGCTGTGCTGTGCTGTACTGTCCTGTCCTGCCCTGTCCTGTGCTGTGCTGTGCTGTACTGTACTGTACTGTACTGTACTGTACTGTGCGATGCTGTGCTGTGCTGTGCTGTACTGTACTGTACTGTACTGTGTTGTGCTGTGCTGTGCTGTCCTGTCCTGTCCTGTCCTGTCCTGTCCTGTGCTGTGCTGTACTGTACTGTACTGTACTGTGTTGTGCTGTGCTGTGCTGTGCTGTGCTGTCCTGTCCTGTACTGTGTTGTGCTGTGCTGTGCTGTGCTGTGCTGTGCTGTCCTGTCCTGTCCTGTCCTGTCCTGTCCTGTGCTGTGCTGTGCTGTGCTGTGCTGTCATGTCCTGTGCTATGCTGTGCTGTGCTGTCCTGTCCTGTGCTGTGCTGCGCTGTGCTGTCCTGTCCTGTGCTGTGCTGTGCTGTCCTGTCCTGTCATGTCCTGTGCTATGCTGTGCTGTCCTGTCATGTCCTGTGCTGTGCTGCGCTGCGCTGTGCTGTCCTGTCCTGTGCTGTGCTGCGCTGCGCTGTGCTGTCCTGTCCTGTGCTGTGCTGTGCTGTGCTGTCATGTCCTGTACTGTGCTGTGCTGTGCTGTGCTGTCATGTCCTGTACTGTGCTGTGCTGCGCTGCGCTGTGCTGTCCTGTCCTGTGCTGTGTGCTGTGCTGTGCTGTCATGTCCTGTACTGTGCTGTGCTGTGCTGTGCTGTCATGTCCTGTGCTGTGCTGCGCTGCGCTGTGCTGTCCTGTCCTGTGCTGTGCTGTGCTGTGCTGTGCCGTCATGTCCTGTGCTGTGCTGTGCTGTGCTGTCCTGTTCTGTCCTGTCCTGTCCTGTCCTGTCCTGTCCTGTGCTGTGCTATGCTGTACTGTACTGTGCTATGCTGTGCTGTACTGTGTTGTCCTGTACTGTGCTGTGCTGTACTGTGCTGTCCTGTGCTGTGCTGTGCTGCGCTGTCCTGTCATGTCCTGTGCTATGCTGTGCTGTGCTGTCATGTCCTGTGCTGTGCTGTCCTGTCCTGTCCTGTGCTGTGCTGTGCTGTGCTGTGCTGTACTGTGCTGTCCTGTACTGTGCTGTGCAGTTCTGTGCTGTGCTACGCTGTGCTGCACTGTGGTGTGCTGTTCTGTGCTGTGCTGTCGTGTCGTGTTCCGTTGCTCTCCATTGCTCTGTCGTGTCGTGTCGTGTCGTGTCGTGTCGTGTCGTGTTGTGATGTGTTGTGCTGTCTTACGGTGTGTTGTGTTGTATGGAAGACATTGTCGGATCGGGTTGTGTTGTGTCGTGTCGTAGCGTGCTGTGTCTATGTTATTGTGTGTCGTGCTGTCTTCTATCAATCAAGTTGTGTTGCATTGTGTGGAAGACTGCAGGGAATAGCCAGATAATTCTCGGAACATGTTCAGTAGTGAAGCAATAAACAGATTAAGTGTGTGTGTGTGTGTGTGTGTGTGTGTGTGTGTGTGTGTGTGTGTCTGTCTGTCTGTCTGTCTGTCTGTCTGTCTGTGTCTGTGTCTGTGTCTGTGTGTTTCCTTTTAATCAGCAAAGACACAGACAGAATATCGTCACCAAAGATTAACCCCTTTGCGGCCACACTGTGTAACAAAGAAAGAAAACAAAGCACTCACGAAAGAGAGTGTCCTGCACAAAGCCTAACAATGGAAGTTGAAGCAAGACATCCGCTGTCCTCTGGTTTGTGTCCACGAATACGTATATCTGTAACATCAACATGCCATCATTCTGAACGATTCTCTGAACCTTTTTTGTCTTACAAAAAAATCTCAACGTGGGATTCGCGATCCTTCGACTCGGGGGATTCAGAAGTCCAGTCGATCCCTTCTGCTGCTAAATGCACAACTGGAAGGAGTGGTCTGTCTTAATAGGGCACCATGTGCAGTTTCAGTTTCTCAAGGAGGCATCACTGCGTTCGGACAAATCCATATATACGTTACACACCGCATCTGCTAGGCAGATGTATGACCAGCAGAAGGACCTAAAGGGCTGAGTCAGGCCTTGAGTGCATGAATATATATTAGATATTTTGTGTACCTATCAGAGTGGATTTGTTCTGCAGAATTTTGCCGGAGGACAGCACTTATGTTGCCATGGTTTCTTTCTCGGAGACTTTGGTCCGATTCGCAGACCAATTCTGAGTTTAGCTCTCAGACTACTATCAAATTTATTACGGACTAAGTATTGTTCTAATGTCAAGTGCATATGCTTTAGTAACCTGACAATTGAGCATATAATTTTTGACTGCAGCTTGATAGTGAAACCTTATGAGGAGAGGTACACGAATAAGGTTATTAAAGTTGATACATTTAACAGTATGGTCAGTGGAAGTTACACGTCCAGTACCACACACAACAGCTATCTTCCTCTGCTTGCGACGTCCTGCACGATGAGTGCGAACACGGGGGAGGTGACAACCTATACCCACACCTCTGATGGCGTCGATGACAGAAGGGTAAAGTGCTGCAGGAGGCACGGACAGATAGTCAGTGGACCCGCATATTTCAGTGAAGTGGTGGAGACGGACGAGTTCTCTCGTCTGGTCTACCGCAAATGAATAGTTGATGCTACTGCTGACGGCACGGGAAGGGACGATAACTATTGAGGCAGGGGAAAAACCCTGTACGACGTGAAATGCAATATTTGTATTTGTATTTCTTTTTAGCACAACAGATTTCTCTGTGTGAAATTCGGGCTGTTCTCCCTAGGGAGAGCGCGTCGCTACACTACAGCGCCACCTTTTTTTATGATTTTTTCCTGCGTGCAGTTTTATTTGTTTTTTCCTATCGAAGTGGATTTTTCTAAGAATTTTGACAGGAACAACCCTTTTGTTGCCATGGGTTCTTTTATATGCGCTAAGTGCATGCTGCACACGGGACCTCGGTTTATCGTCTCATCCGAATGACTAGCGTCCAGACCACCACTCAATGTCTAATGGAGGGGGAGAACATAATTTTTTTTTTTTTTTTTTTTTTTTTTATCAGTGGCTGAGCCGTGATTCGAGCCAGCGCGCTCAGATTCTCTCGCTTCCTTGGCGGACGCGTTACCTCCAGGCCATCACTCCACAATAGTGGCTAGATCAGAAAAAAAAAAAGTGCCGCTCCTGCAGTATGTTTGCTTACTTCACAACTCAGAGGAAAACGTGACTTAATTAAAAAGCAGTTGATGACAATTAAAGTTTGTATTTATCATTAAACGTGTCACCTTCCAGGAACACTCCGAGGCGTTTACAAGTGATTTCACACCAGAAAACTGTGTTTTGGAGAAGCTTAAAAAAACACAACTAAAACACCTATGTGTGCCATTGTATTGCATTGTATTGCTCTTTCAGTAGAAAGCGCGTTACTACAGTGCAAGTGCATATCTTTCTCTCTCTCTCTCTCTCTCTCTCTCTCTCTCTCTCTCTCTCTCTCTCTCTGTGTGTGTGTGTGTGTGTGTGTGTGTGTGTGTTTGTAGCCTGTCAAAATGGAAATTTCTGTTCGATTTGCCATACGTTAATGAACGTCGAGTACACCTTGTACAGGGGACTTATATAAATCTAATTTACATTCTAGAGCTCAGTGAAACGAAGGGGATGGGGTATGGAGTACAAATCATGCTTCTTGCATGAATCGTACTCGGTCAAGGTCAGTGTTGTAGGTATCTCTCATGTTTAGCCATTCACAGCTTATTCACAGCTTGTGTATGGACTCATCAAATACTTATTCAGCTCAGCTATCTTCGCACTGTTACTGAAAAACAACAACAAACAAAACAAAGCGGACTGTACACTTATGCTTCGTGGACTATTGGCCAAATGGTAACGCGTCCGCCTTGGAAGCGAGAGAATCTGAACGCACTGGTTCGAATCCTGGCACAGTCACCAGTATTTCCTCCCAACTCAACTTGACCTTGAGTGGTGGGCTACACGCTAGTCATCGGATGGGACGATAAACCAAAACCGAGACCCTGTGTGCAGCATGCACTTAGCGCACGTAAAAGAACCCACGGCAACAAAAGGGTTGTCCCTGGCAAAATTCTGTAGAAAAACCCATTTGGATAAGAAAAGAAATAAGATTGCAGGCAAAAAAAAAAACAAACAAAAAAAACAAAAAACAAAAACAATGATCGTTTCAATTTACAGTGCAACTCTGGGCGAAGATTTGGCGAAAGTTATGCAGCGGATCACCAAAAGATTCAACAAGCTGTGAGAAGTACATACAGTTAGGCACCACCACCACCACCACCACCACCGCCACCACCACCACCGCCACCAGTGGAGAAAGCTCAGCCAAAAAGGGAAACGCCTTGTTGTCAGTGACCAGAACACTGACACTGGGGACATTGCTGTGGGGAATGGAAGCCAGCAACAACCTTTGTCAGCTCAATGCGGTGCCAGTGAGTTACGTTGTGTTTGTTGTTGTTGCTGTTGTTGTTTGTTGTTTGTTTGTTGTTTGTTTGCGCACGCACACAAACTTTCCTTTTTCGTCTCATATCATTTCTAGTGAACGTAAAATCGATGAAAAACTCACACACGCACACAAGCACGCACGCACACACACACACACACACACACACACACACACACACACACACACACACACACACACATGAGAGTTGCACACACAAGCGCGCGCGAGCACACACGCACGCATAATAATAAATACAACTCAAACAAAGAAAGTGAGCATACCAAAACTAAACGGTGTGACAAATATGTGTGTAAGAAACGAGTGTTGTGCTGTGAATGTGCACAGACACGGACGCTTAACATTTAATAAATTGTTGATACGGATGCTTAACTCTTGATAATTGATAGCAAGCGCAAGTCCGTTGAATTAACCCTCTAACTGCGCAGGACGCTCAGTTGCGGAACGCTAACCATGCTTGCCAGTCACTCAGCCAGCAAGCTTCACCAGTGGTGATTAACCCTTTCACTGCCAAACTAGCATTTATGCAGCAGCTAGGTAGAGGACCCATGCCACTGAAGGGTGACCAGATCATGGGTCTGTTATCCATGAACCTACTGCTCTTTATGTTCGATGGTAGGAAAGGTCATATTTTCTACACATCACAGGGGGGAATCCTCAGCTAGTCTTAGACACCTTATTTTCTGTGTTTATAGCACGAGGGAATTTTGAACTCCAAATTGACTGGCAGTGAAAGGGTTAAGGAGCCTGGCCGATGCAACATGAATGCAGGGCTGCAGAATGGTATAGACATACACAGACACACACAGAGACATATATATATATATATATATATATATATGTGTGTGTGTGTGTGTGTGTGTGTGTGTGTGTGTGTGTGTCTGTGTCTGTGTCTGTGTCTGTGTCCGAGTGTGCACAGGTCCTGTGTGCGACACGAACTCCGAGAAAGAACCCATGGCAACAAAAAATGTTGTCCTCTGGCAAAATTCTGCTGAAGTAATCCATTCTGATAGGTACACAAAATATCTAATATATATTAATGTATGACGATGCTGATCATGACCATGATGATGATGATGAATTTTGTTTAATGTCCCGTCAACACACACTGGTGATTGTGGACATTTTGCTAGAGTATCGATTTTCACTTTTGAGTGTGAACGTTCAGAACTGAGAGGACAGGAAGGGGATGATTAGTGAGGTAGGGGAAACCGTGTATATGAAGGGTGGAATCTGAAAAAAATATTTATGCACAGTTACAGACGTTACGAGAGAAGTCGAGAAGTCGCTAAACTAACAAGCGAAACAACTGGTAACGAATGCAAAAAAAAAAAAAAAAAAAGTCATCAACGTTCCCAGTCACTTGTGATGAAACACTCTTGTGCAGACAAGGCTTCATCAACTCACAGTCAAAAATTCACATGTTTAACTGTCACATTATTGAAGCATATGCATCCGACTTTAGGGCAACATTTAGCGCGAAATGAATTAGATAATAGTCTGAAAATTAAACTTAGAATTGGTCTGCGAACCGGACCAAAGTCGGTGAGAATTGGAAGCCCTGTTTCAGCATGGCGATGTGTCCTTGAGAAAGGCACTTTACTCCCATTTTCCTCACTGGGAATCTTCAGCAAGAGCGGCATCAGACTTGACATAGTACTCCACTCCGAGGCAACGAAACAAGCGATTCTGACTGAGCTCACTGTGCCATACGAAAGCAGAATGGAGGAAGGCCCACATCTACAAGACCGAGAAGCATGCTAGCCTAGCCAGCAACCTGAGAGAATCTGGCTTCCAAGCCAAAGTCCTCGCCATAGACATTGGTGCAAGAGGGTTTGTGAGCGCATCTGCCCACAGCCTCATGAAACAGCTGTCGATTTCTGGCAGAGAGAGGACATGGGCTCTCAAGGCAATGGCAGAAGCAGCAGAAAAGAGTTCCAGCTGGATCTGGTCGATCTGGTCGAGGCGTACGATGGCTCAGTGGTTAAAACGTCTGCAAGAAAAGGTGACTCAGTCCTGAAGTGGCGACCACCCTGGAGGCGCGGGTTCGAACCTGCTGAGGACCAGGAAAACAGAAAAAAAGAAAAGGCGGCACTACAAGGGCATCCAGGAGTCATGACCTGGGTGCGGCCCGGCCCTCATAGAGTGTAAGGAGTTAAGGGCCGAAACACTTGACTGAGAGGGGGGAAGGTTTCTTCTCTGAAGACCTTGCACTGTCCAGCTCTCCCTAGAGGTTCTTACCACCATCACTGGTGACGTGTCCTTGGGATAGGCACTTTACTCCGGTTCTCCTCACTCCAGACAGGTGTGAACAGGTGTTTGCTGACTTGGGTTGGGGAAGGCTTAAAACAGCGGAAGGACAGGATTGTGGGCCGCCTTCCCGTGCTGAGCCCTTGACACAGTGGATTTTAACTCACTCAGTACGGCCAGTCCTCTCTTCTCCTCTACACAGACCCCTCGGATGTCCAGCGGGTGTCTGAATGACCCAACCTTCAGCTTCCGTCGTCAGAATTGTGGTATTCTTTGTCAACATTCACCTCTTCAGTATAAGAGCCTTCCGCTTGCAATATTTTGATGATGGTAATTGGGGTGAAACGCTGTTAATGTCGTCTCTTTCGCCGTTCGAATGGAGAGAGTTAATTCACCGCCACCAGATGGCCGTAAAAGACTATGCGACCCTTAACACTCCCCATTTCTGACAGACATTGAGAACTTGTATCACTGGTGTTTTGACACTTTTCTGCAACTTACTTGACTTATTCCTCTTGATTCCGTGGGGAACATAGGGCCGCAACAACACTCCTCCAACGCACCCGGCTCTGGCTGGTCCTCTTCAGTTCGGCCCACGTCATTCCGGCCGCCCTTGTCTCTGCCTCAATGCTTCTCCGCCAGGTCTGCTTCGGACGGCCAACTTTCCTTTTCCCCTGTGGGTTCCAATCAAGAGCCTGTCTTGTGATGTTTGTTGCAGGCTTGCGTAGTGTGTGGCCTATCCATCCCCATTTCCGTTTCTTGATTTCCGTCTCCAGTGGGGTCTGTTTTGCCATGTTCCAAAGTTCTTCATTGGAGACAACCTCTGGCCATCTGATGTTCAGGATGTTTCTTAGACATCTGTTGGTGAATGTCTGAAGCTTGTGGGTGCTGGTCTTTGTCACTGTCCACGTCTCTGAGCCATAGAGTAGAACCGACTTCACGTTGGTGTTAAAAATCCGGATCTTGTTGCGGATTGAGAGGGCTGTCGATCTCCAGATTGGTCGAAGGGTGTTGAAGGCGTGTCTTGCTTTGTTGATACGGCTCTTGATGTCTTCGTCCGTCCCCCCGTCTTTGCTGACAACACTGCCTAGGTAGACAAACTTGTCAACCTCCTTGATGTTCTCTTGATGTAGTTGCACTGGATCTTGCTTCTTGTTGTTGACCCTCATGACCTCTGTTTTCCCAATGTTGATTTGGAGTCCAGTCTTCTCAGCTTCTTCTGCCACACGACATAGTTTCTCCTGCGCATCTTGCTGCCTGTGGGAGAGAAGACTTATGTCATCTGCGAAGTCTAGGTCCTCCAGCTGTTTAGTGAAAGTCCACTGTATGCCTGTCCTCCGATCTGCTGTAGACTGCCTCATGACCCAGTCAACCACCATCAGGAAAATGGTCGGTGAGAGCAAACAACCCTGACGGACGCCGGTTTGCACACTGAAAGGTTCCGTCAGTTTCCCGTCGTGGATCACTTGACAGGTGGCGTCTTCGTACATTTGCTGGATGATGGTTACAAACTTTGGTGGAAATCCATAGTGGTACATCAGTCTCCAGATGACATCTCGGTCGACACTGTCAAAAGCTTTTTGAAAGTCGACAAAGACTGTGTACAGGGGGGGTCTGCCACTCCAGGGACTGCTCGATGATGATGCGCATGGTTGCGATGTGATCCGTGCACGAGCGATCTTGTCGGAAGCCTGCTTGTTCGTCCCGAAGTGTCTTGTCCAAAGCGTTCTTCAGTCTCTCAAGAATGATTCTGCTCAGTACCTTGCCCGGAATAGACAACAGCATGATTCCCCGCCAGCTGTTGCAGGATGAAAGGTCCCCTTTCTTTGGCAGCTTTACAAGATGTCCTCTTTTCCAGTCTTTTGGCACTCGCTCCTGTTCCCAGATCTTGCAAAGGAGAGGGTGCAGCATCTCAGTTGAAGTCTGGATGTCGGCCTTCAGAGCTTCAGGTGGAATTCCATCTGGGCCGGCTGCCTTTCCTGACTTGAGGGACTTGATGGCCTTGACGATCTCGGTCTTGTTGGGAGGGTTGGTGTTGATGTCGAGGAGCTTGGTAGGTGGCGGGATGTCTGGTGGGGCGGGTGGTGCTGGTCGGTTGAGCGTTTCTTTGAAATGCTCCGCCCATCTTGTTTTCTGCAAGCAGGAAATATATTTGGCTGCTAAAAAGATCCACTCTGTTAACGCATACCCAGATTCAAACGCTCAACTGCTGGCCACCGTTCTTTCTCTGTCTCTGGACCTTGCAATTGGAATGAACTTCCTCTTTCGCTTCGTCAAGTCTACACTCTCAGCTCTTTCAAGTCTGGCCTTAAAACCCACCTCTTCCCAAAATAGCCTCCTTTCCCTGCCTCTTCCTTGTCTTTAGTTTCTACAATTTTAGAGTTATGCATGGGTGTGAATGACTGGTGCGAAATCGCTTTGATTTGTCTCTGCACAAGATTCAGCGCTATATAAATACCATTATTATTATCATTATTACTTGTTGATATAACCGTGGTAATGATCTAGATTCTGACTGCTCTAAGACGTTATATTGCTTAAAAAGGCATTTGTCAGTATAATCATAGTGACAGCCCAAATTCTGATAAGATAATGGAAATGCTTTGTCTGTGATGAACGAATGTTCGCCTCATAAAAAAGCACACCACATTTTACAAAGGGAAATGAGACCGCAGAATGGGGTGTGTCATCTTCTGATGTTTTTGCAACAGCTGGGGGTCGGGGGAGGGGCTACAAGATATTTTTTTTGAGGGGGTTGATGGCGGTGACTATGTCGAAAAGCAATACGTAATCAACCGAATTAATGCTATCGTTACAAAGAGGATGCAAGCACGATCACTAACTGTTTCTGTTTTGATGAAGCGTCCGCTCTGACCTCTCAGTTACTGAGACAACACCTGTTCATTTCCTTCATTTCCAGCCAAATGAGTGACATATATGAATGACAGATGGCCACGTCATGTCCACACGGGACATGGCAAGTTGTATTCGCTGACTCCATCAAATGCTGCATGCAGATCGGCTTCCCGTTCTTCTCGACACGCGCACAATATTCTTATGTTACCATCGGCTTATTGTAACGACTGGGATACAATGCGACCGGGATTTATGGTTGTGTCATCATAGAAATTTCCACACGATTCATTCGTATCCAAGGAAGATCATTGATGTATATGTATATAGCGAACAGGAGTGGTCCGAGCACATGACCTTGGGGGACGCCTCAGGTGATAGGCTCGTGTGTTTGATATACATGTATTGATGCGTGCAGTTTGCTGGCAAAGTTGCAGGAATGATTACCATTTCGTATAAGCTATAAAGCTTTTTTTTTCCAACGCAATCCATGGTCGATGAGAGCAGAAGCATTTGTGAAGTCAATAAAAGTTCTCCGCAGAATTTGTTAACAATGGCAAGTGGGCAGCTAAATTTGTAGGTGCGGTATAACAAGAGTGACGGCTCTGGACCTTTGATACCAATCCCTTCAAGTCTTCGAGACATTGCTTTTTTTGTTTGTTTGTTTGTTTGTCTTTTTCTTGTGTTTTTTTCCTTAAATCAAATTAATCAAGGCATTGAACATATTGGTTACTAATAAAAGTGGTATATTGAATTCTCCAGTAATCGTTTTTGAATTACAGAATAGTTTTACATTCTCAGGGTTGCTTATTCCTGTGTGCTTATTGGAATTTGTGTGTGTGTGTGTGTGTGTGTGTGAGTGTGTGTGTGTGTGTGTGTTAATCAGATAATCTTTCTCTGAGCGCTCTACATTCATAGAAGTTCCAATTAAAACAAACAAACAACACCCCCAGCCCCCCTCTCCCCACTCACACACACATTTAGATATGTAGGTTAATCCAACAAAAGATGCAAACATGACAAATTATAACACGACACTGCATCAAGAAGCAATAACAGCAATAATAATCCAACCCACATAGCATCCCTCATGCAAAACATTCTCAATTGCACTGTACAATATAAAACCCGACGAGTGAAATATACATTTAAACACTACATGAAAAAAACCAACATCTACAACTTGCACAGACATCCAGCCAAACACCAAAGAACGTTCACACACACAGGCATGCAAGCGCAAGCACACACACACACACACACACACACACACACACACACACACACACACACACACACACACACACACACACACACATACACAATCCACACACACAACACGACTCTCACACCACACACGATAATACCGATCCAATGCACATTGCGCATATCACAACGCCCAATACCAATAGTAATATCACAATACTAAAAACATCACAATATTCAAACCAATCCTAATACTCAAACTGGTCACATGCATCACAATGCTGAATGAATACATTGATAGACATCTAAAATCACCATACTTAGAATTAGACTCACCCCGTCCTCAAACAAACACCTCACCAGTATACACAGATTATTCAAAAAGAAATCCCAGTACTTTAGTATATATATATATATTATATTGATATTAGTATAGGCTTGTGTCATTTGGTATCAATTTCAAGCCGTACGATTTTGATTTCGTTGCTCTGGAGATGGGTTCGTCTTTTGAAGTGGACTGTCTCATTTATAGAAACCAGCTGTGCTGTGACATTTGGAGATAAGCGGTATCTATGAATGATGATAAGATAAGATAAGATAAGACAAGAATAACTTTATTATCTCCAACTGGAGAAATTTGGTCAGGTGCATTATCACAACATAGACAAGTAAACAACGGGGGGACCATAACTGTAAAAGTCAACAACAGCTTTTACGAATATTACGAAGATACAAATGTAAAAAAAATATCACATACATCGTTTCATACATACATCCACACACTGCAGGTAATAACTAGTATTCTTAATGTAAAAACAGAAAGAATTAAGAAGCATTATTTGAATATAATTATAAACATAGCCTACTATACTGCACATTGATTATAATAGACAGATAAGATAAGAATAAAGATAGATTGCGGAAAACCGCAACCAGATAATCAGCACACACCCGCACCCCCTCCCCCCACCCCCACCCCCACCCACCCCACACACGCGGATGATGATGATGACAATGACACACAGACAGCAACTACAGTCAATCACAGTCAGCCACGACAGTTTCTTTTTCAACTCCGGGAAATCATACATGTTTCGTCATCAGGGATGACTAGACCTTACTGAATCCATTCCTTATTCGGTTGTGTCTGCAGTGTTTCATTTATTTAATTGTGTCCATTCTTGTCTGCTGGTGATTGTGTGTGTGTGTGTGTGTGTGTGTGTGTGTGTGTGTGTGTGTGTGTGTGTGTTCTGTGGGTTTTCTCCTCGTTGTCTTTCAGTCTAATATCATCATCTTAGATGAACAAACTATAAATAAATAAACGAACGATCCTCGCGTCTTCTGTCTTTGTCTCTTGTTCATCGGGTTCATCGCCATATATCTTCTGGCTCCAGCTTCAAATCTGCCACTTGTGTGTTGCTTTCTCGGGCTTATTCTTCCATCATGACCATACACGACAGTGAATGAATGAACGAGTGAATGATAAGGATACCTATAATTATTGCGCCTATCCTCGGTCGGAGACCTTACTCTAAGCGCTTTACCAACACGGGGTCATTTACACAGCAGTGTGCGCCACCTGGGAAGAGCCGACTGACGGCTGCCATTGGGCGCTCAGTTAACTCTTTCCATACGAACGGCGAAAGAGACGACGTTAACAGCGTTTCACCCCAATTACCATCATCAAAATATTGCAAGCGGAAGGCTCTTATACTGAAGACGTGAACGTTGACAAAGAATACCACAATTCTGACGACAGAACCTAAAGGTTGGGTCATTCAGACACCCACTGGACATCCGAGGGGTCTGTGTAGAGGAGAAGAGAGGACTGGCGGTACTGAGTGAGTTAATAAACTGATCAGAAAAAATAAATAGATAAAATAAATAAAATAAAATAATTGCAATCCCTTTACTTCCAACAGATGCTGCAGCTATCTGGAGTACCACTCAGCCTGGTCTCCATGGGCACTCTGGTTTCGGGCCCAGCTGCGGTGCTCTTGGTGTCCCTGGTAGGCAGGCTGGCGGACCGAGGTTCGAATCCTCAGCGCCGTAAGGCGGCAGCCGTGGCCTTCACCACCCTGATCCTCACGCTGGGGGTCGTCTTCGTTCTGACCGCCAACATGCTGCATCTGACACACCCTGGTCCAACCCACCGCGGCGCTGGGGCTGGGGACGTTGTGGATGACGCTGACTCTCCCCGTCCTCCTCCTCCTCCTCCTCCTTCTACTACTACTACTCCTTCTCCTCCTCCTTCTACTACTACTACTACTACTACTACTACTACTACTACTAGTACTACTACTGTGGCTGCGGCTGCTGCTGCTTCTTCTTTCTTGGGGAATGATAGTGACTTCAGTGCTGACTATGACAACGGCACAGGACCTGGCGTTGCTGATGCTGAGATGAACGTTTCTAAGGTGATGCACTGAAAGAAAACATAATATGAATAATTTTTTTAAAATATATATGTGTGTACACACACACACACACACACACACACACACACACACACACACACACACACACACACACACACACACACACACACACGTTTGAACAAAAGTCATATTGTAAAAGATCGCAGCTGTTTTCCTTAACACACATTAACAGAATCAAACACAAAATAAACAGGACAGCTACCCCCGTGTCACGTATCGCCATTGGTCGGCGCCATCTTGATTATCAGAAATAATGTGTATGTTGTTTACTATATCCAATGCTCTTTTTTTTCTTTTCTTTTTTTCTTTTTTTTTTTTTTTTTTTTTTTTTTGCTTTTTTTTTTTTCTTTTTTTTTGCTACGCCTTGATGTTCATCCAAGGGGGGGATGTGTGTCATGTCATGTTGTTCCGGCTAATCCGTATACGCTGCACCATGTGTGCCACGTCATGAGACATGGGTACATTAAGTAGGAGGAGGAGGAAGGGGAGCAGCAGCTGCAGAAGAAGGTGGCAGAATGGTTAAGACGCTTATCTACCTATACAGAGTCCGTGAGGGTGTGGGTTCGAACCCTGCTCTCACCCTTTCTCCCAAGTTTGACTGGAAAATCAAACTGAGCGTCTGGTCAGTGGGCTAAGACCGGATATAAACCGAAGTCCCCTGTACACAGCAGGCACTTGGCTCACCGAAAAAGAACCCACGGCAACGAGAGTGTTGTCCTCTGATAAAATTATGCAGAAGAAAACATGGAAAACATGGCAATGCAGTTGTTGTCTTCTGGCAGAATTATGTAATCATGTAGAGGAAATCCACTCACACACACACACACACACACACACACACACACACACACACACACACACACACATATATATATATATATATATATATATATATATATATATATATATATATATATATGCATACACACAAGGCCTGACAAACGCGTTGGGTTATGCTGATGGTGAAGCGTTTATGGATTTGTCCGAACTTAGTGACGACGCCTCCTTGAGAAACTATAACTGGAACTTCTTCTTCTTTGACTGAGAGATCGGTTTAACTTGGGTAGTCATTAAATCATTAGTAGTAGTAGTATAATTATCATTACTAATAGTAGCGGTACTTTGTTGTTTTGTTTTCAAGGTCAGTATGCAGATGGTACTGACCGTCTTGGGGTTCATCCTGATCGACATGGGTTTCGACGCGAGCTGCTCCTTCACGAAGTCCTTCATCGTCACCTGCACGCCCGTGTGTGAGAGGACCTCGGTGCTTCTGGTCAGCGTTATCATGGCGTCCGGAGGGGGCCTCTTCACGGCTCTCCTGGGTATGACGGACATCACGTGCGTGGAAGGGTACGTTGCGAGGATGTTGATCTGCTTATGCATAATCTGTTATGCATATGTGTGTGTATGTGTGAATGTGTGTCTGCATTTTTTTTTTTACATTTATTTGCTCATTTATCATCATTGTCTTTTTTTTTTCTTCTTTTTTTTTTCTTTTTTTTGTACGCTTATAGTTGACTTCATCAAGTTTTTGCGCCTTGTTCATATTATTATTAGTAGTAGTAGTTCTTTTTTTTTATGTATTTATCTTTTTTTTCTCAAGGCCTGACTAAGCGCGTTGGGTTACGCTGCTGGTCAGGCATCTGCTTGGCAGATGTGGTGTAGCGTATATGGATTTGTCCGAACGCAGTGACGCCTCCTTGAGCTACTGAAACTGAAACTGAAACTGATCTGCTTTTTTGTTGTTGTCGTCTTCTTCTTCTTCTTCTTCTTCTTCTTCTTCTTCTTCTTCTCCTTCTTCTTCTTCTATTCCACTTTGTTTTCAGTTTCAGTTTCTGATGGAGACGTCACTGCAATCGGACAAACTCGCACATGCTTTTTGTATTTGTATTTGTATTTCTTTTTATCACAACAGATTTCTCTGTGTGAAATTCGGGCTGCTCTCCCCAGGGAGAGCGCGTCGCCATACTACAGCGCCACCCATTTTTTGGTATTTTTTCCTGTGTGCAGTTTTATTTGTTTTCCTATTGAAGTGGATTTTTCTACTGAATTTTGCCAGGAACAACCCTTTTGTTGCCGTGGGTTCTTTTACGTGCGCTAAGTGCATGCTGCACACGGGACCTCGGTTTATCGTCTCATCCGAATGACTAGCGTCCAGACCACAACTCAAGGTCTAGTGGAGAAGGAGAAAATTTCGGGGGCTGTGCCGTGATTCGAACCAGCGCGCTCAGATTCTCTTGCTTCCTAGGCGGACGCGTTACCTCTAGGCCATCACTCTACCAACTGTTCATGCACCTTTAAAATGTGCCTTTCACTCTTTCGTCTAATATGATGATTATTATGTGAAAGATTTATCAGCAGTGGTGGTGCAAGAGTTTCAGCTTCAGTTCCAGTTACTCAAGGAGGCGTTACTGCGCTCGGGTAAATACATATACGCTACACCGCAACTGCTAGGCAGATTGCCTGACCAGCAGCATAACCCAACGCTCTTTAGTCAGGTATCGACTGCGTGCATATATATATATATATGTGTGTGTGTGTGTGTGTGTGTGTGTGTGTGTGTGTGTGTGTGTGTGTGTGTGTATAAGTACGTACGTACATGATAATGTACCAATTTTTCTTTTCATTGCTTTGTTATTTTTAATAGACTATTCCAGTTACTATTCTTATTCGTCGTTCTTATTATTTTATTTTATTTCATTTTATTTCTTTATTTCTATGTTTTGTAAATGGGCAGAATTGTAAAAAGGCTTTTAATGCGCCTAATTCTTTACCCGTTAAAGATTCAATCAATCAGTCTTCTTCTTCTTCTTCTTCTCCACCACCACCACCACAGCATCAGCGGCAATGTGAACGTGACCGTGGAAGCAGTTCTGGCGATCCTCAGCCTTGTCATCGGGCTCCCAGTCACCCTTACCGCTGGCTGGAAAATCTGGAAAGAAACCAGTTCCTGTGGCACCGTTCACAACAACGACGCAACACACGTCGACCATCAGTCTCACCAGAGCCTGCAGAACCGCATGGCTCCCAGTAAAGAAGACACCCGAATAATTATAGACATCTGCAGTGTTGACCGCAACGATTGTGGTAACATCGGTCCATCAATCGGCGAAGACGAGAGAATGGTTCACCATGGAAATGTGTGTTTGAATACCAGCAGTGTTGTTGAAGCTGCGTCATGTCACAACCAAACGCATACTCCTTTCGCTGGTGGAGTTTCAGAAAGCAACGGTGATCCCATTGACAAAAAGGCGGTCATAGCCTGCTGCAACAACAACAACAACAACAACAACAACAACAAGGACGTGGGCCTCTGTCACAAAACTGACAGGACAGATTCGTCCAAGCCACATGAAAAGGAAGTCATCACACACAGTATGCTATCGCTTTTAAACCTGGAATCTCTAATAGGAGAAGCCACTGCAACTCAAAAAGAAGCAAGAACAGTAACTGAAGGAGACGAAAAATCGTGTGTATCATCGATCAGACAATGCCATTATGGCGCTTTGGAGACCACATCGATAACAGTCAGCGATCGTTCGGATTTTTCCGAAACCATTATCGGGGAGGAGAAGGGTTCGACAGGGGAAGTAGGGGACACGAAGCGAAAATTCCCGAAGCGTGGAGTGAACGTGAATATCGCTCTCATCACGGTGTCCACCACATTCGCTGCCGGCACCGCCTTTATGTTCTCCTTGGGGATTTCGGACTACGTGGCTAAAGCCGTCTTCCACGGGAGTCCTGGGTCTTCTGCAGGACTGGGGATACGGTCCAGGTACTGTGTTGTGTTTGTGTAGGGTTGTGTTTGTGTTTGTGTAGGGTAGGGTTGTGTTTGTGTTTGTGTAGGGTTGTGTTTGTGTAGGGTTGTGTTTGTGTAGGGTTGTGTTTGTGTTTGTGTAGGGTTGTGTTTGTGTAGGGTTGTGTTTGTGTAGGGTTGTGTTTGTGTAGGGTTGTGTTTGTGTAGGGTTGTGTTTGTGTAGGGTTGTGTTTGTGTTTGTGTAGGGTTGTGTTTGTGTAGGGTTGTGTTTGTGTTTGTGTAGGGTTGTGTTTGTGTAGAGTTGTGTTTGTGTTTGTGTAGGGTTGTGTTTGTGTAGAGTTGTGTTTGTGTAAGGTTGTGTTTGTGTAGGGTTGTGTTTGTGTAAGGTTGTGTTTGTGTAGGTTTGTGTTTGTGTTTGTGTAGGGTTGTGTTTGTGTAGAGTTGTGTTTGTGTTTGTGTAGGGTTGTGTTTGTGTAGGGTTGTGTTTGTGTAAGGTTGTGTTTGTGTAGGTTTGTGTTTGTGTTTGTGTAGGGTTGTGTTTGTGTAGAGTTGTGTTTGTGTTTGTGTAGGGTTGTGTTTGTGTAGGGTTGTGTTTGTGTAAGGTTGTGTTTGTGTAGGTTTGTGTAGGTTTGTGTTTGTGTTGGGTTGTGTTTGTGTTTGTGTATGTTGTGTTTGTGTTTGTGTAGGGTTGTATTTGTGTTTGTGTTTGTGTATGTTGTGTTTGTGTTTGTGTAGGGTTGTATTTGTGTTTGTGTAGGGCTGTGTTTGTGTTTGTGTAGAGTTGTGTTTGTGTCTATGTAGTTTGTGTTTGTGTTTGTGTACGGTTGTGTTTGTGTTTGAGTAGAGTTGTGTTTGTGTAGTGTAGAGTTGTGTTTGTGTTTGTGTAGGGTTGTGTTTGTGTTTGTGTAGGGTTGTGTTTGTGTTTGTGTAGGGTTGTGTTTGTGTTTGTGTAGGGTTGTGTTTGTGTAGGGTTGTGTTTGTGTTTGTGTAGGGTTGTATTTGTGTTTGTGTAGGGTTGTGTTTGTGTAGGGTTGTGTTTGTGTAAGGTTGTGTTTGTGTAGGGTTGTGTTTGTGTAAGGTTGTGTTTGTGTAGGGTTGTGTTTGTGTAGGGTTGTGTTTGTGTAAGGTTGTGTTTGTGTAGGGTTGTGTTTGTGTAGGTTTGTGTAGGTTTGTGTTTGTGTTGGGTTGTGTTTGTGTTTGTGTATGTTGTGTTTGTGTTTGTGTAGGGTTGTATTTGTGTTTGTGTTTGTGTATGTTGTGTTTGTGTTTGTGTAGGGTTGTATTTGTGTTTGTGTAGGGCTGTGTTTGTGTTTGTGTAGAGTTGTGTTTGTGTCTATGTAGTTTGTGTTTGTGTTTGTGTACGGTTGTGTTTGTGTTTGAGTAGAGTTGTGTTTGTGTAGTGTAGAGTTGTGTTTGTGTAGGTTGTGTTTGTGTTGTGTTGTGTTGTGTGGTGTTGTGTTGTGTTGTGTTTGTGCTGTGTTGTGTTTTGCTGTGTTATATCATGCTGTGGTGTGCTGTGATGTGGTGTGTCGTGTTGAGTCGTGTCGTGTCATGTCATGCAATGCTGTGCTGTACTGAGTTGTGTTGTGCTGTGCTGTGCTGTGCTGTGCTGTGCTGTGTTGTGTTGCTATGTTATGAAAGTGCTGTACTGAGTTGTGTTGTGCTGTTTTTGAGTTGTGTTGTGCTGTTTTTGTGTTGTGTTTGTGTCGTGTTATTTTGCGTTGCGTTGCGTTGCGTTGTGTGGTGTATTGTGGTATAGTAAGGTATGGTATGGTATGGTCGTTAGTTAACTTCATCCTTTGGCCATTTATCGATGTCAAATTCGGTCAGCTCTCCCTGGAAAAGGACGTAACACTACTCTGTCGCTCTTTTGTCTTTCAATTTTTGTCGGTTCAAAGAGTGTATTCATTATATATTTTACGTGTGTGCTTTCTATCATGGGATTTTCTGCAGACTTTATTTTCCTATGGATGAATTCCCACCCCCCACCCCCCACCCTCACGCCATCCCTAACTTTTTGTGTCATGTGGTGTCTCCCCGCTCCCCCTTCTCTCTCTCTCTCTGTCTCTGTCTCTCTCTCTCTCTCTCTCTCTCTCTCTCTCTCTCTCTCTATATATATATATATATATATATATATATATATATGTGTGTGTGTGTGTGTGTGTGTGTGTGTGTGTGCATCACATCCTCTCCCCCTATATGTGTGTGTGAGTGTGTATGTGTGTGTCTGTGTGTGTGTGTGTGTGTGTGTGTGTGTGTGTGTGTGTGTGTGTGTGTGTGCGTGTGTGTGGAAACATACAAACAGGCAGGCAGAAAGACAGAGGTGCGAATGAAAGGGCCGTGTGTGTGTGTGTGTGTGTGTGTGTGTGTGTGTGTGTGTGTGTGTACATGGATCATTCCGTTCGCTTTGACAGAACCTTTTGTTCTCCTTCAGGTATCAAGAAGGAATTAAAGTAGCGTCAATAGGATTCTGCGTCCATTACGCATCCTATCTTCTCTTCAACATGGTCAACCCTCGACTCATCAAATATTTAGGTAAAGTCGACTTTTTTTTTCTTTTTTTTTTTTTTTTTGTTCTTACGTATTTTGTTCAGATATTTTGTTCATTTTGTTCATTTGCGCACGCACGCAATTACACACACACACACACACACTCTCTCTCTCTCTCTCTCTCTCTCTCTCTCTCTCTCTCTCTCTCTCTCTCTCTCTCTCTGATCATGGAAAGCAAAAATCGAAAAGAAATTAATAATGTGCTAGTAGTAGTAGTAGTCGCAGTGGTAGCAGTAGTAGTAGTAGACTACTACTACTACTACAAATACTACTACTACTACTACTACTACCACTACTACTACTACCACTACTACTACTACTAGCACATTATTAATTTCTTTTCGATTTTTGCTTTCCATGACCACAGGGTGCCGGGTGGAATTCGTACTGGCCCAGCTGCTGATGTCTTGCACCATGGTGGTTCTGGCGCTGACGGCCAGGCTGGAGTTGTTCTTCGTGCTGGCTGTGGTGGCGGGACTGCACCGGATCACGCTGCACGTGCTGCCCTACACTGCCGCCACGGACATCCTGAGATCCGCGGTGAGGATTCTTTCTTCTTCTTCTTCTTCTTCTTCTTCTTCTTCTGCGTTCGTGGGCTGCAACTCCCACGTTCACTCGCATGTACACGAGTGGGCTTTTACGTGCATGACCGTTTTTACCCCGCCCTGTAGGCAGCCATACTCCGCTTTCGGGGGTGTGCATGCTGGGTATGTTCTTGTTTCCATAGCCCACCGAACGCTGACATGGATTACAGGATCTTTAACGTGCGTATTTGATCTTCTGCATGCATTTACACACGAAGGGGGTTCAGGCACTAAGCAGGTCTGCACATATGTTGACCTGGGAGATCGTAAAAATCTCCACCCTTTACCCACCAGGCGCCGTCACCGTGATTCGAACCCGGGACCCTCAGATTGAAAGTCCAACGCTTTAACCACTGGGCTATTGCGCCCGTCAGGATTCAGGATGGGACGTTTTGAGCTAACACACTGGATGTGTATTCCTTGATTTGACAGACCCCCCCCCACACACACACACACACACACACACACACCTCTCCTGTTAATTAACAAACAATGAGGCCAGGAGATGAAATGATTAACCCTTTCACTGCCAGTCAATTTGGAGTTCAAAATTCCCTTGTGCTGTAAACACAGAAAACATGGTGTCTTACACGAGCTGAGGATTCCCTCTGTGATGTGTAGAAAACATGGCCTATCCTACCCCCGAACATAAAGAGCAGTAGGGTCATCGATAACAGAACCATGATCTGGTCACCCTTCAGTGACAAGGGTCCTCTACCTAGTGCTGCATAAATGCCAGTTTGGCAGTGAAAGGGTTAATAAATAGTAAAGAGTGGCAACTCTCTCCATTCACAAGGTACACAACTTCAAGTCAGTGCTGCTTTGCGCTACAGATTCAACTAGCACACAGGTAAATAAAAGGTACATTGGAACAAACCCAGACACTTCCTCAAAAAAAAGAAGTGCCGGGCCTGTCCTTATACAGGGCCTTATACAGCAGCAACGACAGAAGAAATGTGCAAACACAAATTAGTTTTCATTCAAGACTGGCATAGCCTCTTTAATCCTGAACAAGCCACACAGAACACATAGATAATACAGAACAAACACATGGTTGCTTCGGTGGTTTTTCAACTGGAAATTGACAAACAATGAGGCCAGGAGATGAAATGATTAAAGAGGCTGAATTGGTAGCGTAATCAGCACTGATTTGAAGTCGTGTACCCTCTACTGTTAGTTTTGGCCTTAAAGTTGTCTGGTGTGTGTGTGCGTGCGTGTGTGTGTGTGTGTGTGTGTGTGTGTGTGTCTGTGTGTGTGTGGCTGGGGTGTGTGGAAGGATGGATGGAGGTGTGCTGAAATTCTGGGACGTTTTGAAAGCAGGAATTTAGAGGAAGGTGGGTGGGTGGGGCGGGGGGGACACAAAAACAAACAAACTAAAACGTTTGCCATCAAGTGTTGTGTTTTTTGTTTGCTTGGTTTTGTTTTTTTGTTTTTTTGTTTTTTGTTGTTGTTTTTGGGGGTTGTTTGTTTGTTGTTGTTGTTGTTGTTTTTCTTGGGGGGGTGTTTGTTTGTTTGTTTTTGTTTGCTTGCTTTTGTTTTGTTTTTGTTTCGTTTTTTCACATTCCAGTACTTGCTTCAAATACTTTAACAAACGGTGAAATTGTTAGATATTCTTTATACATCAAATCTTATAAATATATCAAGTAGCAGTGGAAAATCCCCTTTTTGTGTCTGTCTGTGTGTCTGTCCGTCCGTGTGTCATTGTGTCTTCTATGTTTGTTTGTATGTATGTCTGTCTCTCTCTCTCTCCCTCTCTCTCTCTCTCTCTCTGTATGTCTGTCTCTCTCTGTTTCTCTCTCTCTCTCTCTCTCTCTGTCTCTCTCTCTCTGTATGTCTGTTTCTCTCTGTTTCTCTCTGTTTCTCTCTGTTTCTCTCTCTCTCTCTCTCTCTCTCTCTCTCTCTCTCTCTCAACAAGGACAGATTGGAAGAATAGGCCATACCTAAAAATCTTCATCATTGAATAGACTCATGTTCTGAGTTCCGAGTTCTCTCCCTCTCTGTCTCTGACTCTCTCTGACTCTATCTCTCTCTCTATGTCTGTCTGTCTGTCTCTGTCTCTGTGTCTGTCTCTGTCTCTCTCTTATTCAACAAAGAAGAAACGAAACGAAACGAAACGAATTTTTATTTCACGAGGGTAGTGGAGTAAGCACTCCTGCTTTTTTTCTTTTCTTTTTTTTTTTTTTTTTTTTTTTACATCCAGCCCTCAAGACAGATTGGAAGAATAGGCCACGCCCCAAAAATATTTGATCCTTAATTAAATGAACGTAAGGTTTGAGTGTTCCGAGCTCGTCGTGCAGTCTGGTATTTTGATTTCCTTATTCTGATTCAGACAAGAAAGTGATTGACTGATTGATTAATTGATTGATTATTGATTGATTGATTGATTGATTGATGTGGATATTTATATAGCGCCTATCCTCGGTCGGAGACCAAGCTCTAAGCGCTTCACAAACACGGGGACATTTGCACAACAGGCTGCCTACCTGGGTAGAGCCGACTGACGGCTGCCACTGGGCGCTCATCATTCGTTTCCTGTGTCATTCAATCAGATTTCAGGCGCACAGACATGCACACTCACACAGACATGTAACATTTTACGTGTATGATCGTTTTTACTTATTTACCCCCGCCATGTAGGCAGCCACGATCCGTTTTCCGGGGTGTGCATGCTGGGTATATTCTTGTTTCCATAACCCACCGAACGCTGACATGGATTACAGGATCTTTAACGTGCGTATTTGATATTCTGCGTGCGCATACACATGAAGGGGGTTCAGGCACTAGCAGGTCTGCACATAATTATGCTGACCTGGGAGATCGGAAAAATCTCCATCCTTTACCCACCAGGTGCACCGAGATTCGAACCCGGGACCCTCAGATTGAAAGTCCAATGCTTTA
>NC_134906.1:2492729-2495229 GCF_041734735.1 Babylonia areolata | reverse complement strand
CTTCTTATTCGAAAGTAGTGTCTCTCTCTGTATCCTCTTCTTCTTCTTCTTCTTCTGGTTCTTCTTCTGCTTCTGGTTCTTCTTCTGGTTCTTCTTCTTCTTCTTCTTCTTCTTCTTCTTCTTCTTCTTCTTCTTCTTCTTCTTCTCCTCCTCCTCCTCCTTCTTCTTCTTCTTCTTCTTCTTCGTGTGCGTACTGTTGCAACTTCTACCATATGATACTGTTGGAGTTTAGGTCGTATAGAGTAACCTGTGGCGTACAAAGTGATGCATATGATACTGGTGGTGTGTCCATCGAGATCGATGATGACCATCGTTGTCATCCAGCTGGGGGATGGGGGGAGGGTGGTGGTGGGGTGGGGGGGAGGATGCTCATGAATCTATGATACTACTGTTGCAGTCTATGGCGTATGAAATGTAGCATATGTAATACTATTGCAGCAGGTGGCGTCAGTGAAGCGTATACCACTTTCCAAGTTGTGGTGTGTATAGGGCAGTGTATGATTCTCTTTTCAACGCATAGCGTGTATAAAGTGTAGTGTAAAATATCGTAGCAGCTCATGTCGTATGGAGTGCGGTGTGTTAAAATACCGTTTCTCCGGATGATGAGTTTGCTAACTGTTGCAGCCTATAATATATAGAATGCGGTCATCTATTTAGGTTGGGTTTGCTTTATTATCGAACACAATATGTCAGAAAGAAATTGTTTATTTTCGTCCGTTAACCTACATTTTATGCAACATGTTAAAAATGTCTATCTATCTATCTATCTATCTATCTATCTATCTATCTATCTCTATAACACAAAAGGTACTGTATAGTCTTTCTATCTTCAGGCGCTCACAGATCGCAGTTCCAGCGTCTAATCGTACTTGCGATTGAGTTTTGTTGTTGTTGTTTTTATTTTTATTTATTTTTTTTAATTAATTTTTATGGTCGTTTTTATCCTGACATATAGATAACCATATTCCGTTTCCGATTGATGTTTGACTGCCTGTGTCTTTTTTTTTTCTCTTCTGTTGTTATTGCACTGTGTACATGTCGAATAAAACGAAGCATGAACAAACAAAAGGCTTAATACATCTTTTTTTCATGAAAGCATCTCTCTCTCTCTCTCTCTCTCTCTCTCTCTCTCTCTCTCTCTCTGTGTGTGTGTGTGTGTGTGTGTGTGTGTGTGTCCACCCCCACTCCCCCGCGTGTGTGTGTGCGTGTCTGTGTGTGTCTGTGTGTGTGTGTGTGTATGTATGTCTGTGTGTGTGTCTGTAAGTCTGCGTGTCTTGTGCATACATGTGTATGCCTGCATCTTGTCCGTGAGTGCGTGTCTTCTCTTGTGGCGGCAGTATGTGAAACTGTATAGGTGTGTCAGCGTAGCCATTGAACGTCATTGCTGTCTGAGGTTGAGGGCGATCAAGCGCATAATATATAATTACGATATACATGCACGCAGCGGCGCACGTACGTATGCACACCATGCACACACACGCACACACACACAAACACAGACACATGAAGACATGAACACGCATGCATAAACAGACACACGCACACACACACGCGCGCGCACACACACACACACACACACACACACACACTCACAGACACACACGCGCGCGCACGCACGCAAGCACGCACACAGAATGCGCCGGAGAGAAATTCACATACGCGCGCACGCACAAACTAAAAAGGCAAACACACACACACACACACACACACACACACACACACACACACACACACACACACATTTTTCTCCGGGGCCTTCTGTGTGTGTGTGTGTGTGTGTGTGTGTGTGTGTGTGCACGTGCGTGCGCGTGTGATTGCGCAAGCTCACGTGTGCATGTGTCTATGTGCGTGCTTGCGTGCGTGTCTGCGTGTGTGTGTGTGTTTGTGCTTGCGTGTGTGTGTGTGTGTGTGTGTGTGTGTGTGTGTGTAGGAAAGTATAATCGATGTGCAGTTCTCTAGAAATCTACAGACAATAAACTGAATATTAAACGGACGATAATCTTCTCCAAAGCCCTTCTGGATTGATATCACTGCTATCGTTTGACGAAAGCCGTTAAGTTAATTAAGGGTTGTCACAAACGACTCGTCGAGTCGGTCCGTAGGACCACAAGGTATGTCTTTGTGGGAGGAATCACTGAAACTCTTTTGTCGCCAGATGTAGACATTGAAGCTCTCGGAACAGGTTTCCTACGGTAGTATTTGGCCTGCTTACCGTACATTTCACCAAGAATATTTATAGATATAGATATAGATAGATAGATATAGATATAATATCACACACACACACACACACACACACACACACACACACACACACACACACACACACACACACACACACGTGTGTGTGTGTGTGTGTTTAGATATATATACATATACATATATATATGTGTGTGTGTGTGTACGTGTGTGTATGTGTGTGTGTGTGTGCGTTTATATATATACATATACATATGTGTGTGTGTGTGTGTGTGTGTGTGTGTGTGTATGTGTGTGTGTG
>NC_134906.1:2480229-2487729 GCF_041734735.1 Babylonia areolata | reverse complement strand
CATAACAATAATGATACAACAACAACAACACAATAACAACGGAAGAAAAAATAATAATAATAATAATAATAATACATTTCGCACGTAATCTCTTCCAGCCCAGCTTTGGCGTCAGTACTTGGGCCTAGCCACCCACCACTACTACCACCACCATCACCACCCTGTCTTCTCCTCCTCCCCCATTCCCCCCTTCTCCCCCCCCCCTCCCTACATGTTTCACGTGCGGTGCCCCCCTCGCCTCGTGATGTGGGGTCATGACCCCGTGAGCAGACCCACCACCTCCTTCGCCCGGGGCTGTAAGCTGGGGTCACGGGAGCGTCAGTTCTACGAGGATGAGCGTGACAGCAACATGACAGAGTTCTCTGATCAGCCATACCTCTGTTACCAGGTACGTTTTATTTTGTGGGGGGTGGTGGGAAGAGGTGGGGTGAGTGTGGGGGAGAGGTGGTGGAAGGTGTGTGTGTCGGGTGGGGGGATCGGGGGGAGGGGGAGTGTCAGTTGTACGTTCTACGAGGATGAGCGTCACAGCAACATGACAGAGTTCTCTGATCAGCCGTACCTCTGTTACCAGGTACGTTTTATTTTGTGGGGGCGTGGGGGGGAGGGGGGGGGAGTGTGGGGAGAGGTGGTGGAAGGTGTGTGTGTCGGGTGGGGGGATGGGGGGGGGAGTGTCAGTTGTACGTTCTACGAGGATGAGCGTCACAGCAACATGACACAGTTCTATGATCGGCCGTACCTCTGTTACCAGGTTCGTTTTAGTTTGTGTGTGTGTATGGGGGGGGGGAGGGGAGGGGGTTTTGGGGGGCGTAGGGGAAGGTTGGGGGGGGGGGGATCAGTTCTATGTTCTACGAGGATGAGCGTCACAGCAACATGACACGAGTTCACTGAACGGCCATACCTCTGTTACCAGGTACGTTTTTATTGCGTGTGAATGACTGGTGCGAAAGCGCTTTGATTTGTCTCTGCACAAGATCCAGCGCTATATAAATACCATTATTATTATTTGTTGTGTGCATGTGGGTGGTGGGGGAGGGTTTGATGGCGTGGAGGAAGATATGTGTGTTGGGTGGGGGGTGGGGGGAAGTGTCAGTTGTACGAGGATGAGCGTCACAGCAACATTACAGAGTTCCGGTGGGTGGGGGGTAGGGGAGGGTTGTTCGGGGGTGTAGGGAAAGGTGTAGGGGAGGGGGGGGGGGGGGGAGCGTCAGGTCTACGTTTTACGAGGATGAGCGTCACAGCAACATTAAAAAGTTTTCTGACCGGCCATACATCTGTTACCAGGTACGTTTTATTTTGTGTGTTGGGGGGTGGGAGGGAGGGAGAGGTGGTGGGGGGAGGGGGATGTTGGAGGGCGTAGGGGAAGGTGTGTGTGGGGGGGGGGGAGGGGTGTCAGTTCTACGTTCTACGGGGATGAGCGTCACAGCAACATGAGTTTTATTGTGTGTGTGTGTGGGTGGGGGGAAGGGTGGGTTGTTGGAGGTAGAGTTGGGGGGCGTTGGGGAAGGTGTGTGTTTATGGGCGGGAGTGGGGGTGGGGGGTGGGGGTGGGGGGAGAGAGCGTCAGTTCTACGTTCTACGAGGATGAGCGTCACACCAACATGACAGAGCTCTCTGATTCTGATCGGCCGTATCTCTGTCACCAGGTGCGTTGTGTGTGTGTGTGTGTGTGTGTGTGTGTGTGTGTGTGTGTGTGTGTGTGTGTGTGTGTGTGTGTGTGTACGTGAGCGTCAGTCCTCCGAGGATTAGCGTCACAGGAACATGACTGAGTTCTCTGATAGGCCATACCTCTGCTGCCAGGTATATTTACTTTCTTCTTTTTCTTTGTTTTGCTATGATTTGGTTCTGTTTTGATTTGCCAAGTTGTGCAACATGACACAGTTCTTTCATCTCCCTTTCCTCAGCCCCTACCACGTCCGATGTCACACACACACACACACACACACACACACACACACACACACACACGCACGCACGCACGCACGCACGCACGCACACACACACACGCACACGCACACGCACTCGCACGCACACACACACACACACACAACGCACGTACACACATGATGTATGCACGAAACTGACGTAAACATAATGTGTGTGATTTAGCAGGTCTATGTAACCTATTTTGTTTATGAAATATAATATATTGATAAACACACACACACTCTCTCTCTCTCTCTCTCTCTCTCTCTCTCTCACACACACACACACACACACACACACACACACACACACACACACACACACACACACACACACACACACACACACACACACACAATGTGTTTTAGATATATCTTTTATTTACGTGCATATAAAAAAAAATATTTGATTCATCGTGTTTTTCTTTCTTTTTTTTCTTTTTTTTAACTTAAATAATTATAGTTCATTTGTTTCTTTTACCAGTTCGTTTCAGTCATTCAAAGCATTGAATTAATTCCGTTTCAGTTAATTCCATACCTTAATCTTAATTTCATTTAAGACAATTCCATCTCTTTTGTTCAATGCCTTCCTCTGTGTGTGTGTGTGTGTGTGTGTGTGTGTGTGTGTGTGTGTGTGTGTGTGTGTGTGTGCGCGCGCGTCCGTGCGTGCATGTGTGTGTGTGTGCGTACATGCGTGCATGTGTGTGTGTGTGCGTGCGTGCGTACGCGCGTGCATGCGTGCGTGCGTGCGTGCATGCGTGCGTGCGTGTGTGTGTGTGTGTGTGTGTGTTGTGTACGTTTGTGACCAGTACCCAGGCATTGAAAAGCACTACCCGGGTACCTGGCGGGTCGTAGGTCGCAACGGCAAAGAGCTGAAGGAGATAGTGTGCCGTCTGACCCAGCCTACCCGAGCCACGAAATCACGTGCAGACGACATCAGAGAGCACACCGCCATCTTCAGGCTCACCGCCGACCGGGAGAAAGCCAAAGACGTCGTATTCCGGGCACTTTCAGCGGGTCCTAAGCTGGAGAAGGTGGGTCGGAGGAGTACCGGAAGTTCCCGGCAAACTTCAGCTTCCGGTTCCGGTTTCCGCCGCGGCGGGAAGAACGCCGGAAGCGGAAGTGTGCAGCGTCGGAAATGTGAGGAGACTTCCTGGGCGGTGGTGGATGAGAATGCTGTTTCCTCGGAGTCGGCGGCTTCTTTGCCGCAGTTGTAAGATCTACACGGAAAGAGAACTGGAAAAAAAAATCATATGTCGTACTTTTTTTTTTTTTTTTAAGTTGTATTATTTCTTCTTTTTCTTCTTCTTATGCGCTCTTGGGCTGTAATTTCCCCGCCAAGTAGGCAGCCATACTCCGTTTTCGGGGGGGTGCGTGCTGGGTGTGTTCTTGTTTCCATAACCTACCTAACGCTGACACGGATCACAGGATCTTTAACGTGCGTATTTGATCTTCTGCTAGCGTATACACACGGAGGGGGTTCAGGCACAAGCAGGTCTGCACATAATTATGTTGACCTGGGAGATCGGAAAAAAAAATATCCACCGTTTACCCACCAGGCGCCGTTACCGAGATTCGAACCCGGGACCCTCAGACTGAAAATCCAACGCTTTAACCACTCGGCTATTGCTCCCGTCTGTTGTACTATGATTATTTTTTTTAGCTATCTTTTGCTGCAGCTTTAGTGAATGAAGAGGACAGCGAAGACCGTCTGTTGAATTTGTTTGTTTTTTTGGTTTTATTTAATTCAATGTAATTGTGTGTATTCATAATGTATTATATGGCGATTTTCCCTTCTGTCCACCTAAGTACCCCTCCGCCCCCACCTCCTCCTGTCACAAACCACCCCTCCCTCCCTCCCCTTCTCTAACCTTCACCTGCATGGTACATGCTAAGCAACTGATCAGTTCAGTTGTGATTAGTTCCCTTTGTTGTCTGGATAACACTGACTCGAACATCGGACCTCCATCTTGTTTGTCTTTGTCGCTCAAACAGCAGGCAACAAAATAAATACTTTGTTTTTAACACTGAACACTGTTGAACATCTGCTTAAATGATTTGTTTGTTTGGTTGGAGTGTGTGGAGGAGGGGGGTAGAGAGGGTGCAGGGTAATATGTGTGTGTGTGTGTGTGTGTGTGTTGGGGCTCATTTTCGTTTATGTGTATTTGACTGTGCTTTCATAACTGTGAAACTGCATGTTTGGTGCATATCTGTTATGCATATATGCATGTATGTGTGAATGTGTGTCTGCATGTTTTACATTTATTTGCTTATTTATCATCATTGTTGTCTCTTTTTTTTTTCTTTTTTTTCTTTTTTTTATTAATATGATTATTATTATTACTTTTTTTTACGCTTATAGTTGACTTCATCAAGTTTTTGCGCCTTATACATATTATTATTAGTAGTAGTAGTTCTTTTTTTATGTATTTATCCCTTTTTTTTTCTCAAGGCCTGACTAAGCGCGTTGGGTTACGCTGTGGTCAGGCACCTGCTTGGCAGATGTGGTGCAGCGTATATGGCCGGATTTGTCCGAACGCAGTGACGCCTCCTTGAGCTACTGAAACTGAAAACTGAAACTGTTTGGTTGGTTGGTTGGTTGGTTGGTTGGTTGGTTGGTTTTCTCTGTCATCTTTCAGTTTGTTGACTCACCATCTTCTTCATCTTCCCCTGTGTTGGCTTCCTTATGTACGCTGGCAGACACGATGGAAGTTTTAGGGGAAGCAATCCGATTCCGAACTATACAGTCACCGCGGTAGTTTCCCTTCACTCGTGGATTGCACAGCTTGGTGTGTGTGTGTGTGTGTGTGTGTGTGTGTGTGTGTGTGTGTGTGCGTCTGTCTGTGTCAGTGTCTGCGTCTGTCTGTGTCGGTGTGTGTCGGTGCGTGTGTGCGTGTGTGCGGTGTGTGTGTATGTGTGTTTGTGTGGGAGGGGGGGTTATGGGGGGGGGGGGTCTTTCTTTTTTTCTTTCTTTAATTTAACGTCTTGTCACTTGGAGTGATATTAGACGTGTGAGTGTGTGTGTGTGTTTGTGTGTGTGTGGACCTGGGATATCGGAAAAAATCTCCACCATTAACCCACCATTAACCCACCAGGTGTGACGGAGATTCGAACTCAGAACACGCGGGCGATAATCCATGCAGCGCTCTAACCATTTGACCGCAGCATTCATCTCAACATCATGATGTGGAGTGGTGGCCTAGAGGTAACGCGTCCGCCTAGGAAGCGAGAGAATCTGAGCGCACTGGTTCGAATCACGGCTCAGCCGCCGATATTTTCTCCCCCTCCACCAGACCTTGAGTGGTGGTCTGGACGCTAGTCATTCGGATGAGACGATAAATCGAGGTCCCGTGTCCAACATGCACTTAGCACACGTAAAAGAACCCACGACAACAAAAGGGTTGTTCCTGGCAAAATTCTGTAGAAATAGCCACTTCGATAGGAAAAACAGAAGTGCACTCAGGAAAAAATACCCCAAAAAATGGGTGGCACTGTAGTGTAGCGACGCGCTCTCCCTGAGGAGAGCAGCCCGAATTTCACACAGAGAAATCTGTTGTGATAAAAAGAAACACAAATACAAATATAAAACTTCCACGTTCGCACTGGGCATTGAAAGCTCAAAATTAATCAACACAACCAACACTAAACTATAAATGACATCAATTATTCACTTCCAAGTCATCGTGAACTTTGTTCATCATTATCACCTGCTCCGCGGCCGAAGAAAAAAAATATTTCGGCCTTCACCCTTGACTGAAATGATTATGCAGGGTCAGGAAGTCAGGGAAGCGGTGAGACGCCCCACCAGCACCGGCGCAAGTTGGGAAGAAAAAAAAAAAAAAAAAAAAAGTCCTGCGTTCATTCTTCCCTACACCCCTCTCCACATGCAACAGGTATTTATTTCACTTGCTGAACCAAATGCCAAAATACAGGAGGAAAAAAGTCTTTCTTTCTCCGTTTAAAAAAAAATAATAATAATAATTTTTAAAAAACCCAAAAACGACCCACCCCCAAGTAACAGGAAACGAGTGCAAAGTTGTACTTGGGATAACCCGGATACTAAATCTGTACCCTCACCCACTGATCTAACAATAGAGTTTATCATCACCTCGCTTCACACTAACGATACATTAGGCCAGGGACCAAACCAATCTGATAAAATCATTTCTCGGGAATTCAACGTACTGCTAGCTCCCTTGTTGAGTGAGAAACGATTGTGTTTGCTTTTCTTGGATACAATTGACATTGTAGTGCCTCACCGTCGACACTGACAACATTGATCAAAAGATGTGAACTGTTCAGTTGTTTTTTTTTATCCCCCGTTGCTTGGACGGTCAGTCAAAATTGTGGTGAGTGTGTTACTTTGGGGCTAGACCTAATCGTTTGTGAGTTTTGATGATCATCTTGTGTATGTAATACATAAAATGTTTAGGTGGACCACATCATACAACATACATAGATACATACAAAGATAAATAAATAAAGAGAGAGAAACGAAACGAAACGAAATTTCATGTTACCGGGAAAATGAGATAAACAATTAATATGATTTTTTCCACCCAGCCCTGGGGGAAAACAACAACAACAACAAAAATAAAAATAAAAAAATAAACAAAAACAACAACAGCAAAAAAAAATAATATTCAGCTCTCAATTAAAAAAAAAAATCAAAACTCAATAATCCATAAGCATAATCACACACACACACACACACACACACACACACACACACACACACACACACACAATCAATGAATAAGTTACCAGGAGTATATGGAAATAAATGAAGCATCACCACTTCACGCACATAATCAGAGATACAGATATCAACAGAAAAGCACACACCATCCGAGTAAAGCAGTATACATTCTGTTAATGAATTAGAAACAAAGACATCAGTCACCTAGCTCAAAGCGTTACCTGGGGATTTATTTTAGATTCTCGAAAAGGAACATTTTGTAGGCTGATTTGTTTTGTTTTGGATATTATTTTGGCAAGGAGTTCCAAAGTGTTTCGCCTGGATATGCCAGACTAGATTTATAAAGATCTATTCTTGGTGGGTTTTTGTTGTTGTTGTTTGTTTGTTTGTTTTGTTTTTGTTGTTTTAATAACAGTGTTTGTATATGTGGACTGATTCAAGGGAAATCGTGCAATTAGTGAAGTTGGAGCGTATCCATTAAGTATTCGGTACATCATGATTGCTTTGTTATAATTACTGCAGCTTGTACGAGAGAGAGAGAGAGCCAACCTTGTTCCTGTTTCCAACAATCCCCACCCCTACACACAAAACACACACACAACGTTCAACTCTTTCGAACGTTTTTCTTCACATATCAATTTCCTAACACCGAAAACGCTTCTCCCTGCTATGAACGCAGCAACCACACTCCGTACCCATAATAACGTTCAGACACTGGCTTACTGCACACGACTGTTCGCAGTTTTTTTGTTGTTGTTGTTGTTTTTTTGTTTGTTTGTTTTTTGTCCCGGACTTTCTTGGGTCGACCACCGTCCCACCCTGTATATAAATTCAATATGACAATTCAGAATAGATGGAAAAGAAAAAAAATACATAAAAA
>NC_134906.1:2467729-2477729 GCF_041734735.1 Babylonia areolata | reverse complement strand
GTTTGCCTCTCTCTCTCTCTCTCTCTCTCTCTCTGCCTGCCTGTGTGTGTGTGTGTGTGTGTGTGTGTGTGTGTGTGTGTGTGTGTGTGTGATCTATCCAATAATGCGGCTGATAATAACAATAATGATACTAAAAGATAGTACTTACATGGCGCAAACTACCCACAAACTGGGGTCTAAGCACCTCACGTGAAACAATGCAAATACATTAGTGCATAATAACATACCTCTGCACACACACACACACACACACGCGCGCGCGCACACGCGCGCGCGAGCGAGGGACGAAATATGCCCAGCACACGCACACATACGCACATCTGCCCGGCAGAAGTAAAATAAGTAGTTCAGCAAATAACCCGAACTTTTTTTTTCTCTCTCTTATATCTGAACATTATGTAATTTTTACAAAAGTTTAGAATGGCAAATAGTGTGTGTGTTTGGGGATGTAACTGCATGCAAAACACAGTAAAATTCAACTACAGTAACTTTCTGTATCTACACCATTAAGAAATGCGGTTGTCGCAGATCTAGATAGGTTTGTGTGTGTGTGTGTGTTTCACGACTTCAACGCGTGACGTCACGCTCTGTACGCCAATGGGAACAAGTCTTGTGGCAATTCATTGTTCAGTCACCCAGTGACGCTGCAGAAAGATGTGCACGGTGGCATTATCAGCTGTGTCTTCTTCTTTCAGAGAGGATGCAGCAGGCCCTGGAACAGCACTCTCGTTCTGACCATGAGGACATGGAACCCGACTTTCTCGGAGGTATATTCTATTTTTATCATTAGTAGTAGTAGGTAGTAGTATGTGTGTGTGTAATTCTGTCTCTCTTCGCCCTCCTCTGTAAAGTTAGGTACAGGTACAGAATTTGGGACTCTTTTTTTTTTAAGCCTTTTTGGCTTTTCAACGTCCCATCTTAATATAGAAATAGTTTAGGGTTGCGTACATGCGTATGAAATTTTTTAAATGTTCATTCATCAAAATCGAATGGTTTTATTAATGATTTAGAGTCATTGTCTAGAAGATTCTTGAACTGGTCAAAAGTTTTAGCTGTTTTTGTTGAATTATTCAGTGCATTCCAACCTTTAACTGCTTTAAAGCTAAAAGAAAACTTACGAATATTTGTTCTACAAAATTTTGTGAAAAGGTTAGTATTTGAACTTCTGGTAACATGGAGTTTGTTAGTAGAAAAGAAGGTGCAGGGGCCAGTGTCAACCATTTTATCATAGAAGTCATATTTATGAATTAGCAACAGGGTGACCACTGGGAGGATTTGGGGAATTGGTCGATGGCAGCCAGACTGAGAGCTGAAGAAAATAAAGACGTCTCCCTGCCTCCCTACGTAAAATCAAGCCATTTGTGTGTCTGGTGCGTACGCAAGAATTTATAGATGTCTAGACCCGCGCATGAAAGAATTCTGGACATTACATGGTGTCAGTGTCAGAAGTGATTTCACAGGGGAATTTTAGACCGCCGCCAGAATCGCCGTATAGAAACTGCTGTCTGGGATCGTCACTTTTAGATCTACAATGGCAGAAGAATACGTTCATGGTGGTGCAACATCGACTTTTCGTTCGAACATTTCAGTTCCAAGCAAGTTAAATATTCATGCGAGAAATTCGGAAAGTGCATGGCGAAAGTTTAAGCGTCAATGGAACAACGTCAATGGAACGTCGAATACGAATACACAAACTTTATTGTCTATACTTTAGACATTTTATTCTTGGCAGCAGCACGTTTCCAACATAAGAAGAAAAGAAAACAAATAGAATGAATGAAAATAAAAGATCATTTGAATGGCACCAAATAGAAATGGCTATATACAAATGTACAGATTATTGAAATTCCCATGCCCTCCATTCCAGTCAACAAAGCCGCATTGCTCATCTTCCCACACCACTCATGCACACACACACACACACACACACACACACACACACACACACACACACACTGCGCGCGCGCTCTCTCTCTCTCTCCCTCTCTTTCAAAGAGTATGCAACTGCAAAGCTACATAGTTCATTTAAAAATCAAATATCATCAGGCTAACAATATTAAGCCAAAAAGCAGCACTTCCAGAGTTCAAAAAATTAAGAAGCATTTTGTGTTGTTATCTGAAAGCTTGACACCTTTCGCATTAGCCTAGGGAAAGAAACGAGATCTATGATATTTCTTTTTAACCAGAGAAACCAGGCAGGGGGAGAAAGCATTGACATTTACGTGGTTGCACAAAGAAAATTAGCAAAGACATGCAACTTCCCACATGAAGACAGAAGCCTTCCCGACACAGTTGTTATTGGCATCCGAGATGATGCAGTGTGGCAGGAACTGCTGGAGGATAGAAAATTAACTCTTAGCAAGTGTCAAGAAATGGGCAGAGCACACGAGTCTTCACAGTCTCAGGCTAGGGCTATTGTAAGTGGCACATCAGCTGAAGCCAGGGTCCTCGTAGGCCTCAATAGGTAAAGAGGCTGTCAGCCTGGGTTCCTCCCAGTGCAACTGTGCCTAAGTAGCTGAGTCCGCCACAGTGGTGCAAGCATCTTGACTTTCAGATGCACCGCCCTGTGGCAAGTCGGTCCAAAAAGCAGAACCCCTAATGACTCTGCCCCAGTTCACCACCTGAAGTCACTCCGCCTTCTGCAAGTTGGGGGTCTCTGAATGAAAGCTCTTCTGTAGTGTTACATGGGACTAAACGACTGGATTGTGACGGTGCTAGACCTGGGGTCTGTGCTGCCATCAGCAGAGGACTGTAAGACTCTCTCCTCCTTTTGTGCCGGGCATAAGAAAGAGGAGGAACACATCCTGGCTTAGAACTTGACTTGAGTGATTATTACGAATATTACGCCAGAAAAAATAGAACATAATTTCAGCTGACATGTCTGTTTACTACACACAACGGATTTTCTAGCATATAGAGATGAACGCATTGGCCAAGGTTCAACATTGAAATTGAATTGCACCATGCAAGCAAATCTCACAAAAATATGTGAATCTCTGTCATTTCTTCCATTTTCTAAATCTATAGATCAGTGCAATCATGGGAAAGGAAATGTGCTTTTTTTTTCTTTCTTTTTCTTTTTTTTTTCTTTTTCTTTTCTTTTTAATGAGCGAATGTGTTAACAGATTCCAACAAGTAAAAGTAATTTTTGTGCGTTCATGCCAAATTCGCGGTGCTATAAGACATTCAAACTTGGATACAACAGTCAGTCAGTGATTGTCAAATTGTGCACACCTGACGAGTCACAGTGAAGACACATGACAGATCCATCAATGTGATTTGGATTAATATATGTAAGCATAAGTAACAACAACCCCCAACCCACCCTGCCACACCACGTCTTCCATTTTGTTGTTGTCAAGCAGGAATCACTCATGAGCTATAAAGGCTTTGCCTCTTATTTACAAAATGTTACTGGCTGTTTACACTTTGTACGATCAACTGCGTTGTTGAGCAAGCAAATGAATATTCACATATGAATATCGTTGCAAAACCACATGGCTTCCAAAAACATACTGTTGCTGGATACATACACTTAAAGTATGGGTTTAATTTGTGCCAAGTGAACGAAAACAAGGACTCATGCTTCCAACAGCATCTGGAAGGGAAGACATTTTCCTCCTCCTAATCAGTATGAATCACACGTGAGCACTGAGGGCTTTACCTCTTGTGTTTTGTTTTGTTTTTTTCAGAAAATACAGACCTGACTGCTGACCTTGAAGCCTCTTTGTTTGTGAGAACTCCTGCCATGGGGGAGGCATACAGCACTCTCCAGGAAACAGGAATGGTGATACTGTGTGGACCCCCTGGCTGCGGTAAGACCACCCTGGCACGTGCTCTCCTGAGGCGCAGCAGACAGGAGGGGTTTAGAGGTTACGCCCTGCAAAAGCTTGACGACTGGAACACCCACATAGGGGACAGGCACACTGTTGTGGCGCTGGATGGGACTTTGGGTAAGGTTCGTGTTGACAGTCAGCAGCATGCCAGCTGGGAGCAGATTGAGGACAATGCGATGGCGCGGATCAAGCAGGGAACCTTGAGGCTGGTGATCACAGTCTACCCCCACGTGCTGTGTGAACTTCAGTGGCTGGAAGAGAAGTGGAAGGGTGATGCTCATGTTGTGTGGTTGACGGCCCCTCTGCCAGAGGATGTCAAAGAGAGATTGCTGAACTTCCATCTCAACAAACTTGAACTTGAAACTGGTGAGCAGCTTGAAACTCACGAGCAGCATGAAACTGGTGAGCAGCGTGAAGTTGATATACAACAATGTGACACTGAGAAGCACCGTCAGACTGTGCAGAAAATTCTACAGAAAGACGTCAGTGGACCTGTCTTTCCCTGGTGCTGTGACTACTTGGCGAAGCACAGGAATACCTCAGAGGACCCTACCACCGTATTTACGATGCCAGCTGAAGCCTACATAAAGCTGTTCAGGAAAATGGTTGGACACCAGACCTACGGACGTAGCTTCGCTGCTGTGTTTGCACTGTCCATGAGGGGGGTGTTTCACTTTCTGCACAATGTGTCAGAAGCTAAGCCTCATCTTGAAGAGATCGGACTTGATCTGTTTCCAGATGATCAACTGGCAGAATACGCAAAACTCTTGCAGGGCTCTGTGCTGTCAGAGGGTCAGTTTTCCAGTCGTGTTCTTTACGAGGCTGCAGGGCTGGCTTTGGGTTGTTGCTTCCGTCTGCCCATACTGCTGAAAGTTTGTGACTTCACATTTCTTGTGTGCTATGTGAACCTGACAAGGAGACCAGTTGTCCCCTTCAACATATGTGTCACTGTTGGGTCTGTTCCAAGTTGCTCCAGGGATGCGGCAGAGTGTGCCAAAGACTGCCAAGCTCTGGTGGAGAGGATCTTTACAGACCTCCTCCACGGTAACCCGCAACGCTTCTTTCAACAGCCTTGTCTTCAGAGTCCTCAGTTCTTGCAAGAACTGGACAACTATTGTGCAAGGAAACGCAGGGAGATGAAGAAACTGCTGAAAGCTGTGGATCCTGTGCACAAACTGTCACTGGTGTACTGGTCTGCCCTTCACCCGTCTCACCACTTGACACGCTGGTGTCTGTCCAAGATGAAGGCACACAAAAAACTGTCCGCAAAGGTACTGATGGCTTGTTCACTCTTTGATAATTTAACACACAACTCAGAATGCCAGCTTCTGTCTGTCCTTCATGACTTGATAACTCCTGACCATTTTAGGTACTTAGAATGCATCATAGATTTCCCTGTCCTTGGAAAAGATCAGTGTCTGTCAGAAGAGATGCAGAAACAAATCCAGACCATCACTGAAAGAGGATCTGTTCAAAGGACACTGCAGTACCTCTGTGATCCCTCACTGCCCATCCCACCTGACTTAGTGGAAGTGTGGATGACCCAGGAAAACAAACTCTGCCTGAAGGTGAACGACAGGCGTCACTGGTACCTGGTGTTTCGCCTGCTGACAGACAGGACTGTGAACGAGACAGACAGTGATGGCAACACTGTTCTTCACATTGCCGTGGACAGAGGACAGACCGCAGCTATACGACTGTCTCACAAAGCCGGCGCTGTGCTTACCCAGCAAAACAAAAAAGGTCAGACACCTGATCAGCTGGTTTGCAGAACAGAGGCGTTGGCATTATGGAGCAGAAAGGCATGTGATGGTATTGATGACAAGGATGGTGAAGGAAGAACAGGTCTGATGGTAGCTTGTCATGAAGGACAGGAAGACTTTGCTCGCCTGTACATACAGCTTGGTGCAGATGTCAGAATTACGGAAGGCTCAGCTACAGGGTGTGGACTCACAGCCCTACACTTTGCTTGTCTGTGCACCTCGCACAAAGCTTCAGTGAACATCACCCGTCTCCTTGTTCAAGCTGGTGCTGATGTCAACACCCATGACAAAGTTAGTGAAGTTACACCACTTATGAATGAGGGGGGTAACACACCACTTTCTTTAGCGGCCAGAAGTGGTCACTCAGACACCGCTGAACTGCTGATACGTCATGGTGCTGACGTCAACACGTTGAACGATGTGGGTGATACACCACTTATGTATGCAGCCATGAATGGTCAGTCAGACACTGCTGAACTGCTGATACGTCTTTGTGCTGACGTCAACACAGTGAATGATCACGGTGACACACCACTTCTGTCTGCAGCCAGGAACGGACATTCAGACACTTCTGACGTATTGATACATCATGGTGCTGACGTCACCACGTTGAATGATTGGGGCGACTCACCAGTTATGTCTGCAGCCTGGAATGGTCATTCAGAGACAGTTGAAGTTCTGATACATCATGGTGCTGACGTGAACACGTTGAATGACAGGGGTGACACACCAGTTATGTCTGCAGCCAGGAATGGTCATTCAGACACAGTTGAAGTGCTGATACGTCATGGTGCTGACATCAACATAAAGTGTAAAATGGGTGATACACCACTATTCTCTGCAACCAGTTGTGGTCACTCAGACACAGCTGAACTGCTTATACGTCACGGTGCTGACGTCAACACGCTGAATGAGTGGAATGACACGCCGCTTTTGACAGCAGCCAGGAATGGACATTCAGACACAGCTAAACTACTGATACGTCATGGTGCTGACGTCAACATGTTGAATGGTTGGGATGACACGCCGCTTTTGACAGCAGCCAGGAATGGTCACTCAGACACAGCTGAAGTGCTGATATGTCATGGTGCTGACGTCAACTTAAAGTGTAAAATGGGTGACTCGCCACTTCTGTCTGCAGCCAGGAACGGTCACACCGACACAGCTAAAATGCTGATATGTCATGGTGCTGACGTCAACACGCCGAATGATAGGGGTTTCACACCACTTTTGTCAGCAATCAGGAATGGTCATTCGCACACAGCAAATATGCTGAGACAGTATGTTGATGCCAGCAACTTGGATGAAGCTTGAAATACACCATTTTTGTCTGTTGTCAGTCTTGAAAGTTCGCTCAGACCAGCTGTTGTTTGTTACATCTCATGACAAATCTGTTGTCAGTGCTTAACCCCCCTCCTTGTTCACCCACCCCATCTCGTTTGAGAGCAGTGTGGGTTGTGCTGATTGCACGAAATTCTGTCTGTCTCAGTCTCAGTTCAGGCTGTCGCTGAACTGAGATCAGCCTCTTCCTGGTTAGCAAGTGACAAGATTTTGGGCTTTTCGCCCGCGACTGTCAGAAGAGGAAGCCGTGCCAGTCTTTGTGTGCTTCAGGGCTGTTTGCCCGTCTTGACGCTCGTCAGTGGGGATCAGTTTCCTCCGAGTGGTCGTGTGCTCTTCGTCTGTGTTTTGTGTGTACTTCCAGCCTTGGGGTAGTGGTACCTCTTCTGGAAGTGTTTTCAGCGTTCCCACTTTCCATGTTCATCCACCGACTTCCCTACCCTTCCACTGACCCTCCACTGTCTCCCCGGGAACCCCTCTGCCTGCCTTCGACTTAGTCCAGGCCTCCGTTGGCTGTTGCCGCCTGCCGCTGGCTTCCGTCGCCAGCGTTCTCTGGCCTGGCGCTCAGCTGTCTGGGTGTTCGTCTCTTCGTCTTCGTCGTCACTGCTCTTCGTCTTCGTCACTGCTCTTCGTCTTCGTCGTCACTGTTCTTCGTGTTCGTCGTCGCTGTTCTTCGTCGTCGTCACTCACTGTTCGTCTTCGTCGTCACTGTTCTTCGTCGTCGTCACTCACTGTTCGTCTTCGTCGTCACTGTTCTTCGTGTTCGTCGTCGCTGTTCTTCGTCGTCACTGTTCTTCGTCGTCGTCGCTCACTGTTCGTCTTCGTCGTCACTGTTCTTCGTCGTCGTCGCTCGCTGTTCGTCTTCGTCGTCACTGTTCTTCGTCGTCGTCACTTACTGTTCGTCGTCGTCGTCACTACTTCATCGTCACTACATCATCAACGTTGTGCGTGTTTCCATGTCTTAAAGCTCTGTTTTTTTGTGGGGGGTTTTGTGAGTGTGTTATTATTTATGCATTCTGTTATTTAAGTGTTGTTACAGCCGGGGTTGTGGTTATTTGTTGGCAAGCTCTGTGCGTGATTAAATACATGTATGTGAACCCTGAATTGTTGTAGTCTGTGTTTGTGTTGTCTGGGTGTTAGTGCTGGGCTGGGTGCGGGCTTCTAGTCTGCTCTCTTATAGAGCGTGACAATGTTGTACATGGGGCGGAGAGGGAGGGGGGGGGGGTATGACAGACACTCCCCTTTAGATTATTATAAAAAAGATGATGAGTTACATTCACTTACAAATTTGTGTATATATAATTATGCACGTCCACGGTAGAACATAGACACGTTTCCTCAGAGACAGTTGTTTTTTTTCCCACTGACGGAGACGAGACTAGAACTTGAAGAATTTCACAAACGACGTGAACCGAAATGCAGATTCGGTGGAGGTGTTTAAACTTGATATTTAGAGATGAAATTTCATGGCGACGCACACGTTCGATGTCGGTTCCGTCTGCTGTGTGGAGTTGACTCTTTCAGTCAGATGAAGTGCCTCAATTGCTGGTCTTCCAAGTAATGGTTCATGAAGATTGCCCACCATGTACAGATCCTGTATGGTCTCAGAATTTTCAGTCTTGAGAGTGGTGGAAAACTTTCCCACAACCTTGATTTCTGTCACCCCAGGGCTTAACAGTTTTTTGTTGGTCCACGTTATTACAGGAGAATTATTCTTAAAGTACCGACTTGGAACAACAGAGACATCAGCCCATGTATCCACTCGAAACTTGACGGACTTTACGTTGACTTGAAGAGCAGCATGCTATAAATCTTCTTGAACTACGTTCACGGATTTTTTGGTCTTTGCATACTTCAGTTGAGGCCAGTTCGACCACATCTTGTTCTTCTTCCTCTGTGCTGTGTTCTCTCATCTTGGAACAACACACGACTGCATAGTGACCTTTGGAAAACATTTGCGACACATTGTGTTCTCTCATCTTGGAACGACACACGGCTGCATAGTGACCTTTGGAAAACATTTGCGACACATTGTGTTCTCTCATCTTGGAACGACACACGGCTGCATAGTGACCTTTGGAAAACATTTGCGACACATTGTGTTCTCTCATCTTGGAACGACACACGGCTGCATAGTGACCTATGGAAAACATTTGCGACACATTGCGTTCTCTCATCTTGGAACGACACACGACTGGAAAACATTTGCGACACATTGCGTTCTCTCATCTTGGAACGACACACGACTGCATAGTGACCTTTGGAAAACATTTGCGACACATTGTGTTCTCTCATCTTGGAACGACACACGACTGGAAAACATTTGCGACACATTGCGTTCTCTCATCTTGGAACGACACACGACTGCATAGTGACCTATGGAAAACATTTGCGACACATTGCGTTCTCTCATCTTGGAACGACACACGGCTGCATAGTGACCTTTGGAAAACATTTGCGACACATTATGTCGGGCAGTTCCTCCTTCCACGCACTGGACTTTCGCTACAAAGTGTGCAGTTCTTGTGTTCCTGAGGACGAAATGATTCCAGCTTTTACTTTGCTAACTGGCTCTTCCTATGCTCTGCTGGAATCCTGTTAACTGTTAACATGCATGTGTTCATGCTCCTGACTTGTCATTGCATGTGCCTGTTGTCTGAAAGTCTCATGGGCCCTGCCAATACTCAGGCATTTGGCTTAAGTCAAGTTTCTTGTCCTCTAGGATTTTTTCTCTGAGAACACAGTCGCTCACTCCCATGACAGCCTGGTTTCGGATTACCTTGTCTTCTAAGTTGCCCAAAGTTACAATGTTTAGCTAACTGATGAAGAGCTGAGATGTATTCTTCATTTGACTCTGAGGCTTCTTGTCTTCTAGAATGAAACATGTCTGCTTCAAATGCTTCGTTAGTTTCACCCACACAGAAATCTTGTAATTTCTCTATTATTCTATCTAAATTCTTGCTGTCAACTTCACAATCAAAGCTAAATTAATCATAAATGTCCATTGCTTCCTCACCAATGGTTGCAGGAAAAACTGCTGTTTGAACTTATTGCTCTTCTTAA
>NC_134906.1:2442729-2462729 GCF_041734735.1 Babylonia areolata | reverse complement strand
AGAAAGGAAGAGTGAGACCGAGAGAGAGAGAGGGAACAGAATGTGGAAAAGATAGAGTACAAAATGTAAAATGGAGAGGGTGAGTGTCAGTGATCGGAGAAAGAAAAAACATAATATTGGAGGGGGGTGTGTGAGAGGCGGGACGGGGGAAGCGGGATTAGGACAAAAAATTATCAATAATCAAATATTGTATGCATTACTTCTGTAGATTATTATTTGAAAAGAGGTTCATGTAGGGATCTACAATAAACAACCAACTGGACTATTTAACACATAACACATAACAAACTAACTTTAATAAAGAACAGTTTGAAATATATAACTTTTTCAAAAAAAATGTTAACATTTGAAACTGGTAACGTGTTCCGTAATTTCTGGAGGCAAAAAAGGTTTCATTACTAAACAGCGGGTTAAAACGTGCTCTACCGTTAAACATCCCTTGCAAATGCATTCAATATTTTCACAATATTTTGTGTATGGGGCATATAGTAATAACCTAAATGCCATGCTCTTAACAGCCCTGCCAGTTCTTTTAGCATTGAATAAGGCAGAAGTGTTAACTTCTAAAGACTTGTATGACAAAGTAATCCTTAACCATCAACTGGTTTCTCAAGGAGGTGTGTTACAGGTTTCGGACAAACCCATAATACGTCACACCACATCTGCCAAGCAGATGCCTGACCAGCAGCATAACCCAACGCGCTTAGTCAGGCCTTGAGTGCATGCGTATGATTATATTTGTGTACCTATCAGAGTGGATTTCTTTTACAGAAATTTGCCATTTTGCAAGAGGACAACACTCTCTCGTTGCCATTAGTTTTGTTGTTGTGTTTTCAGTGCGCCAAGTGCGTGCTGTACACGGGACCTCGGTTTATCGTCTCATCCGAATGACTAGACGCTCAGTTTGATTTTCCAGTCAAACTTGGAATAAAGGTGTGAGACCGGGATTCGAACTCCAACCCTCACGGACTCTCTGTATTGGCAGACAAGCGTCTAAACCCTTCTACCACCTACATCAGATACTCGAGAGTGACTTGCAGAATTAATTCGAGCGTCATCATGTGGTTGAGAAACCTCGCGTTGGCGGCAACGATCTTGTCCGGCTGTGTGGTGGTGGAAAGGTCGCTGGTCAACGCCCACGGCCACGAGGAGGAGGCCGAAGATCAGATGTCGTCACTGTGCGTCAATCAGACACGGCAGCTGCAAGTCGGTGTCGTCACAAGACAGACATGGGCACTGAGGAGTGAGTCAGCCTCGTCTGTCTGTCCGTCCGTTTGTCTGTCTGTATACCGGTCTGGTTTAGCACGCACGCACGCAAGTATTTTCACACACGCACCTATAAACACACGTCCGCTCACACGCGCACACACACACACATGACTGTCCGCGACAAAGGGGGTGCATTTGTGCAGTGGGTTCTTGTGCGTGCGTGCTTGTCGGTACAACCCCCTCCCCATCGTGTGAGCTGTCCATTGTTGGTGTTTAATTGTCACGCCTTTTTTTTATGTACATGTATATCTTTTTGTATCGTGTATAATTACTTTTGTGTTCATGTTTTATTTGTTTTCTTTTTCTTTTTTTTCTTTCTTTTTTCTTTTTTTTCATCCTCTGGGGGGAAAAGACCAATGACGGAGCCATCAATGTCAAAGTGCATGTCCATACTGGTCCCATATTCGTGACAGTGGACCATATCACAGCACAAAACCCGCTGTCTTAAAAGTTACAAATAATCTTCTCAAAGTCACAGGTTCTCAGGTAGGCGTCATTGCGTTCTGACAAAGCCATACACGCTACACCACATCTGCAAGGCAGGTGCCAATCAGCAGCATAATTCAACATCGCTTGATGAGGTTTTGAGTGCATGCATATAATTATATTTGTGTACTTACAAGAGTGGATTTTTTTTTTTGTCGAACATAGTTTTGCCAAAGGACAACACTTCTGTTGCGACGGGTTCCTTTTCAAACGTGTTTGTGTGCGTGTGTGTGTGAGAGAGAGTGTGTGTGTGTGTGTGTGTGCGCGCGCGCAATGCGTGCATGTGTGAGTATGCACAAGTTTTTATATTGATATACACTTGTATGTATCCTACTTTCTACTGTATCTGTGCTTGTGTACGATTTTTGATTTATGTTCGTACCTTGTTATGTACTATCTCCCCCCCCCCCCCCCCCCCCCAATATTCCTTGTGACCCCGGTACACTTGGTAATAAAGACATATTCTATTCTATCCTCTGTTGTGAGATGGTACAGTAACGTGTGATAACTTGAGTATAGAAACAGTTAACAACCGATTTGTGCGATTTGTAAGAGATCTTCTATTCACTAGAAGTGGTGTTAACTACTATCACTATTAACATCATTGTTCTTATTGCTGTGGCTTTTGTTGTTGTACCATCACCATCATCATCATCATCATCATCAATAATTATCGTTGTTGTCCTTGTTGTTGTTGTTGTTGTTGTCTCAGTTCAGGATTCCAACGGAAGGCCCGGCCCGGGAGTGTTACGTCATCGTCTGACGTGGCTGGGATCCTACGAACAGTGTGTGTCCACCCAGATGCCCCCTCTTGCCCCTCCCCTCCCCCCCTCCGTCATCCCCACCCCTCTCGACTGGATGCCCCGCTACTGCCTGGCTTCCGTCACCTTACAGGAGGTGTGTGTGTGTGTGTGTGTGTGTGTGTGTGTGTGTGTGTGTGTTAGTGTTAAAATTCTGTGTGTGTGTGTGTGTGTGTGTGTGTGTGTGTGTGTGTGTGTGTGTGTGTGTTACGATTGTGTGTGTGTGTGTGTGTGTTAAAATTCTCTGTGTTTGTGTGTGTGTGTGTTAAAATTCTGTGTGTGTGTGTGTGTGTTACGATTGTGTGTGTGTGTGTGTGTGTGTGTGTGTGTGTTTAGATTCTGTGTGTGCGTGTGTGTGTGTTAAGATTCTGTGTGTGTGTGTGTGTGTAAAGATTCTCTGTGTGTGCGTGTGTGTGTGTGTTAAGATTTTGTGTGTGTGTGTGTGTGTTAAGATTCTGTGTGTGTGTGTGTGTGTGCGTGGGGGGGAAGGTGTGTGTGCGTGTGTGGCGTATGTATGTATGTAAATACGTGTGTGTGTGTGTGTGCGTGTGTGGCGTATGTATGTATGTATGTATGTACGTGTGTGTGTGTGTGTGCGCGTATGTGGCGTATGTATGTATGTACGTGTGTGTGTGTGTGCGCGTGTGTGGCGTATGTATGTATGTACGTGTGTGTGTGTGTGCGTGTGTGGCGTATGTATGTATGTACGTGTGTGTGTGTGTGTGTATGTGTGCGTGAGTGACAATGAAGATGTCGTCAGGTGATAGTTCAGTCCTGATTAATTAAGAATCACAGCCACGCACTGCATTTCCTGCTGATCATAGATAGATAGATTGATAGATGCTAGGTCATGACGAAACTGGTTTTGTGTGTGTGTGTGTGTGTTGTTGTTGTTGTTGTTGTTGTTGTTGTTAGTGTGATATGTCTGCCTGGCTGGCTGGAGTCTCTTATCACTGATTTTCAACTGATTTGTTGTCATTATCATTCTGTCTAAGCATTAGCACACGCTCCTTTGCGTGGGGGATGGGGATGGGGGGCTGGGGGGGGGCTGGGGGGCGCTGGAGTGGGGTGTGGGGGGGGTATAATGTTTTTTCTTGTACGCCTGTAGGAGTGTGTGTGTTTTTGTTTGTTTGCTTGGTTGTTGGTTTTGTTTGTTTGTTTGTTTGTTGTTGTTGTATTGCACTGCAATTTTGTTGTTATTGTTGTTGGTTTGGGGTGGCGGGGGGGGAGGGGGGGTTGTTTGTTTTGTTTTGGGGGGGTTTTGTGTGTGTTTTTCTTGCACTGTACTGCACTTCAGTATTCTGTGAGAAAATAATGTCCGAACTCAAGGCATGGAAAGGGGGGGGGGGGGGGAGTGTATTCGCAAGACACAAAACATCAGTATCATAGTATCAGTAGCTCAAGGAGGCGTCACTGCGTTCGGTCAGATCCATATACGCTACACCACATCTGCCAAGCAGATGCCTGACCAGCAGCTAGCGTAACCCAACGCGCTTAGTCAGGCCTTGAGAACAGAAAGGATTAGCAGTGTCCGCGTTTGCGGACTGTCGCTAGGGAGGTGGTTTAGTGGTACGGACTGAACTGCGATTTCTTGGCACACACATTGTACTGTTCATGCACCATCAATGAAGGAGTTCAGCAAACCATGAAGCAGCAGCACAATGGACCTTTCTGAAAATCTTGCAGACATCAGTTAAGGAAAGAAAGCTACGCTTGTGTGGACACATGACAATGGCCAATGGCTTTGCGAAAACAACCTTCTTAAGAATTTTTGTGGGAGGGAGACGGAGGAGAAGTCAGATTAAAAACAATGGACCGACAACACTGCAGAATGAACAGGAGTGGTGGCCTAGAGGTAACGCGTCCGCATAGGAAGCGAGAGAATCTGAGTGCGCTGGTTCGAATCACGGCTCAGCCGCCGATATTTTCTCCCCCTCCACTAGACCTTGAGTGGTGGTCTGGACGCTTAGTCATTCGGATGAGACGATAAACCGAGGTCCCGTGTGCTAGCATGCAATTAGTGCACGTAAAAGAACCCACAGCAACAAAAGGGTTGTTCCTGGCAGAATCCACTTCGATAGGGAAAAAAAACAACAACTGCAGGCAGGAAAAAAATACAAAAAGAAAAAAAAATGCGTGGCGCTGTAGTGTAGCGACGCGCTCTCCCTGGGGAGAGCAGCCCGAACTTCACATAGAGAAATCTGTTGTGATAAAAAGAAATACAAATACAAAACCATTTACAGAGACCCAGGCTTTGGAACACACAACCGACAGTACCTGGAGGAATCTGGTGAACAGTTCTTCTGTGCGGTGCCCGAATGACTCTTCACAGAGCTGAGGGAGAAGAGAAAAGAAAAGAAACTCTGTGAAACAGACAGATTTGAACCGATCAACGTTTAATTGATCGAGCTGACCATTTCCGATGCCTCCGCAAATCTAGTCAGAGCTAAGAATTAATCAAGGATTAACAGGAAAATTAAAGTTTCGAAGTAGTGACTCTCCTGGAATGTGTCACTGGCTGCTTTGATTTGTCTCTGCACAAGATTCAGCGCTATATAAATACCATTATTAATTATCATTATTATTATTATTATTATTATGTGTTTCTGATAGGTGGTCAGTTTGCACTGTTCGTAGGGTTGATGGTTAAGACCACGTTTTCTTTTTTTTTTCTTTTATATATATATATATATATATAAAAGAATTTTGACAAATGATGATGAGGAGGAGGAGGAGGACGACTATCACTCCAGACCTTCTTAACTGTGAATCTTCTTCTTCTTCTTCTTCTTCTTCTTCTTCTTCCCCTCCTCCTCCTCTTCCTCCTCCTCCTCCTACTTCTTCTTCTTCTTCTACTTCTTTTTCTTCTCCTTCTTCTTCCCCTCTTCCTCCTTGTCACAACTCATGACAATCACGTGTAAAGTTCTGTTTTGTACATGCCCATCCCCACTCGCTCTCCCCAGCTTGCTTGTCTGTTTGTATGTGTGACTCCCGGTTGTACGTTTTTCACGTGCAGTCGTGGAGTCATGTGTTGCGTTCCTGTCACTGCTGAACAGAGATTCAAGCCTTTCTGTTCTGTCAGTGACACTTCTCTTGGCTTTGCGCCAGCGGCCTTCTTGGAGGAAGGTCGTGCTTGTTTGGGGTTGGGGCTTTTTGCCCAGTTGGCACCCTCAAGTGAGGATTGTTTTCCTCCGGGTGGCCATGTATCTTTGTTCTGTGTGCTCCAGCTCAGAGGGAGTGCCCTGCTGGACGTGTCTCGTCTCTGTTTTGTTTTATTTCCAGCGTCAGGGTAGTGGTACCCGGTTGGCAGCGTCCCACTTCCTGTGCTTTCCCCTCTTCAGCCTGTGTTGGCCGGACAGCGTTGGTGGTCTGGGTGTCTGCGGCCTTCCTGCTGCCCTCTTCTCATCACCGTCGTCATTTGTGCTCTAGTTTCGTCTTCATCAGTTTTCAGTTTTCGCCGTCGAAGTCGTCATTTTCCTCTTGTGTTGTGCAGTGCTTCAGTTTATGTATTCATCAAACGTCTTTAGTTCACTGGTAGCATTCTACGGACTGTTTGCCGCTGGACGGCCGTGTGTTAAAGCTCTGTGTTTTGTGTGTGTGTGTGTGTGTGTGTGAGTGTTATTATTTATCCATTCTGTTATTTAAGTGTTGTTGCAGCCGGGGTTGTGGTTATTGTTTATTAGTCAAATTCTGTGTGTGACTGAATAAATGTGTGTGAACTCTGAATTATGTTTAGTCTGTGTCTGTGTTGTCTGGGTGTTTGTGCTGAGTTGGGTGGGGGTTTCTAGTCCCTCTCTTATAGAGCGTGACACTCCTCCTACTTCTTCTTCTTCTTCTTCTTCTTCTTCTTCTTCTGCCCTTCCTTTCAAGTGACAGTCATGAACTGATGTCGCATGATAGTAATCGGTGATAGCAACAACGAGGACGCATGTGACTTAACTCTCTCCATACGAACGGCGAAAGAGACGACGTTAACAGCGTTTCATCCCATTACCATCATCAAAATATAGCAAGCGGAACGCTCTTATACTGAAGAGGTGAATGTTGACAAAGAATACCACAGTTCTGACGACGGAAGCTAAAGGTTAGGTCATTCAGACACCCACTGGACATCCGAGGGGTCTGTGTAGAGGAGAAGAGAGGACTGGCCGTACTGAGTGAGTTAAAGATGATAATTTCAGAATAACGATGCCTTCTATTTTTAGTACGATGATGGCGATGTTTGTGATCTCTTTAATCCAATATTCAGTGAAAAGATGGAGGGGGAGGGGGGGTTAAGGGATAGGGGGTCATCATTTCTACTTTTTGCAGCTTTTCCTACCGCTAATGGTGATGTTGACGATGACGATACTGATAATACTGTTGATACTGTCAAAATCTTTTCTTTTCTTTTTCTTTTTTTCGTTTTTTTTTTTTTTTTAAATAATTTTTTCTTTAACTCACTCAGTACGGCCAGTCCTCACTTCTCCTCTACACAGACCCCTCGGATGTCCAGTGGGTGTCTGAATGACCCAACCTTTAGCTTCCGTCGTCAGAATTGTGGTATTCTTTGACAACATTCACCTCTTCAGTATAAGAGCCTTCCGCTTGCAATATTTTGATGATGGTAACTGGGGTGAAACGCTGTTAACGTCGTCTCTTTCGCCGTTCGTATGGAGAGAGTTAATCTGTTTGTGTTTTTATTCTATTTTATTGTATTTCATTCTTTTCTGTTTCGTCTTATGTTTCAGTTTGAAGACGATGTCACCAGGGTGGGACAATGTTTTCCCGATGGTTGTAGCGGCAGAGACGTCCAGCTCTACCTGCAACAGAGTGAGTCTACTTCGTCCGTGGTTTGTCAGTTGCCTGTCTGTGCCTCTGTCTGTGATGTCATCTGTCTGTACCTCTGTCTCTGGTGTCAGGTGCCTGTCTGTTTCGGTCCGTCTGTGGCGTCGTCTACCTGTCTGTTCTTCTGTTGGTGTCATCTGCTGGTCTGTTCCTCTGTATGTAGCGGTCAATTTTGGTTGTGGTGTTTCCTCTTTCTGTTGTGACATGTACCTGTCTGTTCTTATTTTGTATTTTTGTTTTTGTATTTGTATTCTTTTCTTCTGGGTTTTTTTTTTTTTTCACAGATTTCTGAGAGAAATTCGGGCTGCTCTCCCCGGTATCATCTGTCTGTTTCTCTGTCTCTGGTGTCATCAGTCTGTTTCTCTGTCTGTGGTGTCATCAGTCTGTTTCTCTGTCTCTGGTGTCATCAGTCTGTTTCTCTGTCTCTGGTGTAATCTGTTTCTCTGTCTCTGGTGTCATCAGTCTGTTTCTCTGTCTCTGGTGTCATCTGTTTCTCTGTCTCTGGTGTCATCAGTCTGTTTCTCTGTCTGTGGTGTCATCAGTCTGTTTCCCTGTCTGTGGCGTCATCATTCTGTTTCCCTGTCTGTGGCGTCATCAGTCTGTTTCTCTGTCTCTGGTGTCATCTGTCTGTTTCTCTGTTTCTGGTGTCATCAGTCTGTTTCTCTGTCTCTGGTGTCATCTGTTTCTTGGTGGTGTCTCTTCGTGGTGTCATAAGCCTGTTTCCCTGTCTGGTGTCATCTGTCTGTTCCTCTGTATGTACCTGTGTCTGCGTTTAGCCTTCTGTCTGTGTCTGTGTCTCTAGAGTCAGAACAGAGGGAGGGATACCTTAGGAGAGCGGTGAGAGAGGTGTGATGGGGGCTGGTGTGTGTGTGTGTGTGTGTGCGTGCGTTCGTGTGTGTGTATGTGCGTGCGCATGTGTCTGTGTGCAAGCACGAGCAGACCATTTGATTTTTTTGTCTGGGGTTTCAACATATTTTTTGTGTGTGAGAATGAAGGGGGTGGGATTTGCAGATGGTGGATTCCAAGGATTGGAGGAACTGCAACTGAAGGTGAAGAGCGTGGATCACGTGACCTGCCAAGCACGTGAGGTCAGCTGGAGGTCATCGACGGTCACTGTCGTGTAAGCACTGGAACACTCTGCTTTGTAAATAGCATTGTATGTGACACATCCAAACAGTTACTCATCTCGACTGTTGGCCGCCGTTCTTTCTCTGTCTCTGGACCTTGCGATTGGAATGAACTTCCTTTTTCGCTTCGTCAAGTCTCCACACTCAGCTCTTTCAAGTCTGGCCTTAAAACCCACCTCTTCCCAAAATAGCCTCCCTTGCCTGCCTCTTCCTTGTCTTTAGTTTCTACAGTATTAGAGTTATGCATGCGTGTGAATGACTGGTGCGAAAGCGCTTTGATTTGTCTCTGCACAAGATCCAGCGCTATATAAATACCATTATTATTTCATCTGCTGTCAGCGTGTACACTGATTAACAAATAGTGCTTTTGTTCAGTGGTACAGTGTTAAACTGCGTGTGAGGAGGAATTTTGTGAAGCAGAGAATTAAAGGTATTAAACCCAACAACAACAAATTGATAAGTTTTGTTGGAAATTACTGGCCTTTATCAGGAGCAGGCTCCAGCTTCAGCTTCACTCCCCTTGATGCCATCAATGATTCAACAATCAGTTGACAAATATCCGTTCCTACCCTATCCTACCCTCCTTCTGTCTCTCCCTGTCTATCTAATTCATCATCAAAATCAGAATATTAATCTGTACATTCGGAATTTAACAAATGTAATAATCAGTGACAACAGAAACACACACACACATAATATAGCACACACATATAACGCGCGCGCACACACACACACACACACACAAAGAGAATATATAAATATATATATGTGTGTGTGTGTCTGTGTGTGTATGTATGGATATGTGTGTATATAATTATGTACGTGGTTTTTTTTATGAATTACTTACACACACACACACACACACACACACACACACACACACACACACACACACACACACACACACACACACTCTTTCACAGAGAGAGACAGAGATAGAGCAACACTCTCTCTCTCTCTCTCTCTCTCTCTCTCTCTCTCTCTCTCTCTCTCTCTCTCTCTCTCTCTCTCTCACACACACACACACACACACACACACACACACACTCACACTCACACTCACACTCACACACTCACTCACACATTGACACACTCCTACAAAACACACACCTACACCGCAGGGCGTTCCTATGCCTTCTGGGAGCCGTCTTGGGATTCGCTACCGTCTACCAACTGGCAGTCAGCTCCAGGCAGTGTGAAGGCAAGGCGGGGGCCAGGGGGGCAGGGAACAGGGGGGGATTCCTCAACATTCGCCGCCACAGAGGAGGAGGTCGAGGAGGAGGAAGAAGAGGAGGAGGAGGGGAACCAGAGGATCTGGCCCGTTTGTTGTTGCGAGGCCGAGGGCAGGAAGAGGATGAGGCGGGTGAGTTTCTGCTTCTGCTTCTTCTTCTGCTTCTTCTTCTTCTTCTGCTTCTTCTTCTTCTTCTTCTTCTTCTTCTGCTTCTTCTTCTTCTGCTGCTGCTTCTTCTGCTTCTTCTTCTTCTGCTGCTGCTTCTTCTGCTTCTGCTGCTTCTTCTGCTTCTTCTTCTTCTTCTGCTTCTTCTTCTTCTTCTGCTGCTTCTTCTGCTTCTTCTTCTTCTTCTGCTGCTTCTTCTGCTTCTGCTGCTTCTTCTGCTTCTTCTTCTTCTTCTGCTGCTTCTTCTGCTTCTTCTTCTTCTTCTGCTGCTTCTTCTTCTTCTGCTGCTTCTTCTGCTTCTTCTTCTTCTTCTTCTTCTGCTGCTTCTTCTGCTGCTGCTTCTTCTTCTTCTTCTTCTTCTTCTTCTGCTGCTTCTTCTTCTGCTGCTGCTTCTTCTGCTGCTTCTTCTTCTTCTTCTGCTTCTGCTGCTTCTGCTGCTTCTTCTTCTGCTGCTTCTTCTTCTTCTGCTGCTTCTGCTGCTTCTTCTTCTGCTGCTTCTGCTGCTTCTTCTTCTGCTGCTTCTTCTGCTGCTGCTGCTTCTGCTGCTTCTTCTTCTGCTGCTTCTTCTTCTTCTTCTTCTGCTGCTGCTGCTTCTTCTTCTTCTGCTGCTTCTTCTGCTGCTGCTGCTTCTTCTTCTTCTGCTGCTTCTTCTTCTTCTGCTGCTGCTGCTGCTCCTCCTCCTGCTCCTGCTCCTCCTCCTGCTCCTCCTCCTGCTCCTCCTCCTCCTGCTCCTGCTCCTCCTCCTGCTCCTGCTCCTGCTCCTGCTCCTCCTCCTGTTCCTGCTCCTCCTCCTCCTGCTCCTGCTCCTGCTCCTCCTCCTGCTCCTGCTCCTCCTCCTGCTCCTGCTCCTGCTCCTCCTCCTCCTGCTCCTGCTCCTCCTCCTCCTCCTCCTCCTGCTCCTCCTCCTGCTCTTGCTCCTCCTGCTGCTCCTGCTCCTCCTGCTCCTGCTCCTCCTCCTCCTCCTGCTCCTCTTCCTGCTCCTCCTCCTCCTCCTGCTCCTGCTCCTGCTCCTGCTCCTCCTGCTCCTGCTCCTCCTGCTCCTGCTCCTGCTCCTGCTCCTCCTCCTGCTCCTGCTCCTGCTCGTGCTTATCATTATCATCCTCCTCGTCGTCGAGGGGTGGTGAGGGGGTGGTGGTGATGTCGGTGGTTGAAAGATTGTCCATTTTGTGTGTGTGTGTGTTTGTTTTGTTTTGTTTTGTTTTTAGTTTTTGTATTAATTCGCCTTGTTACAGCTTGTTTCCTTATAATTTTTTTTTTAAATCCCCCGCGTTTAAATTAGAATTCTGCATTTCTGAATTCTGCACACATGCACACACACACACATATATATATACTGTTGAAGGCTGTAGACGGAATGGAAAAGAAATACTGAACTGAAAGCGTTGCAGAATGGACAGGAAAACCATTTACAGAGACACAGGCTTTGACACAGAACCGACGGACCCGGAGAGAGGAATGATTACAGTGAACACTTCTTCAGTCCGGTGCCTCGAAGACTCTTCACAGAATTAACTCTTTCCATACGAACGGCGAAAGAGACGACGTTAACAGCGTTTCACCCCAATTACCATCATCAAAATATTGCAAGCGGAAGGCTCTTATACTGAAGACGTGAATGTTGACAAAGAATACCACAATTCTGACGACGGAAGCTAAAGGTTGGGTCATTCAGACACCCACTGGACATCCGAGGGGTCTGTGTAGAGGAGAAGAGAGGACTGGCCGTACTGAGTGAGTTAAATTAAGGGAAACAAGTGGAAATAATACTACGTTCATGATTTTTTTTTTATGATTCTCATATTTGTTTCCTTTTTTTCAATATTTTGTATGTATTCGATTCATTTACATTCACAAAGGGCTTCAAATCAAATCAAATCATGATCCTTAGAGCCTCGCCGACCACTAAGGCCATCTCAAGGCTATCGCCACGTTAATACCTACTACAATTCAAGGGTGGGTTGTTGTTTTTTAAAGAATTACAATAAAAAACAACTGGTCACCGCTTTAAGCTTTCCACGCAAAGTTTAAAAACCTTCCATATTTTAAAACCTTCAAAACTGATTTTAAAATGTTCACTTCTTTCAAGAAGTCCATCAGCGTCCATGGAGGGACATTACGAAACAAAGTCTTCAGAGAAACCGCCTTGCACTGTCTTCAGCTTGGAGTTATACCGCTATATATAATCTATTGTTATTAAGATCGGGCGGTAGTAGTAGAAGTAGTAGTAGTAGTACTGTTATCATTGTTGTTATTGTAATCATCATCATCATTAGCATTATTATCACTATCCTCCTTATAGTCATGTTGATGATGATGGTGTATAGTCATAGTAGTAGTAATAGTATCATCATTATTATCACTGTCCTCCTTATAGTCGTTATGTTGATGATGATGATGATGTGTAGTAGTAGTAGTAGTAGTGTTATCAGTGGTGGTGGTAGTAGTAGTAGTAGTTTATCATTAGTACTAGTAGTAGTAGTGTTATCATTAGTAGTAGTAGTAGTAGTAGTAGTAGTAGTAGTAGTAGTAGTAGTGGTGGTGGTGGTGTTATCATTAGTAGTAGTAGTAATAGTAGTAGTAGTAGTGTGGTGGTGGTGTTATCATTAGTAGTAGTAGTAATAGTAGTAGTAGTAGTAGTGTTATCATTAGTAGTAGTAGTAGTAGTGTTATCATTAGTACTAGTAGTAGTAGTGTTATCATTAGTACTAGTAGTAGTAGTAGTGGTGGTGGTGGTGGTGGTGGTGTTATCATTAGTAGTAGTAGTAATAGTAGTATCATCATCATCATCTTCAGTAGCTGCCGCCGCCTCCTCCTCCTCCTCCTCCTCCTCGTCCGCGGCGGGCGTTCCCACCGAGTACACCATGCTGCTGAAGAGACCTATCACGCCTCGCCAGCCTCGGATGTGTGCGTTATTTAGTTATTTATTTATTTATTTGTTGGTGTGTCTGTGTGTGCGTGCCTATGTGTGTCTGTGTGTCTGTCTGTGTTTGTGTTTCTTTGTCTGTATCTCTGCGTGGGTGTGTGCGCGCGCGTGTGTGTGTTTTTGGTGTCTGTTTCTCTCTGTGTGTGTGTGTGTGTCTCTCTCTCTCACTCTCTCTCTCTCTCTCTCTCTCTCTCTCTCTCTCTTCCTCTCTTCCCCTCTCTGTCTCCTCTCTCTCTCTCTCCTCTCTTCTCTCTTCTCTCACGCTCTCTCATTTCGTATTATGTTGTCCTGTATTAGATGACTTGAGACAAAATATATTCCGTTGAGATATTATAGCAGACCACGTAAGTTTCGGTTAGTATTACTTCTGTCTTCTACAAATGATAAGGTTTTTTCGAATCTTGCCATATTTATCTATAAGTCATTAAAACGACGGGAGTTTCATGATTGGTTAAAGAGAACAGAGCTTTGAGTGTACACGTTGTAAGATTATATTCTTATGCAAATCTGTTCTTACAAAATATGTAATCACCCCTTCAAATGGGGCCATGGCCTTATTGAATAAACTTTCGTTTCGTTTCGTTTCTCTTTCTCTCTCTCCCCTTCCTCTCTTTCTCTCTCTCTCTCTCTCTCTCTCTCTCTCTCTCTCTCTCTCTCTCTCTCTCTCTCTCTCTTTCTCTCTCTCCCCTTTCTGTCTCTCTCCTCTCTCTCTCCTCTCTTCCCCCTCTCTCTCTCCTCTCTCCTCTCTCTCTTCCCCCTCTCTCCTCTCTCTCTTCCCCCTCTCTCTCTCCCCTTTTCTCTCTCTCTCTCCCCTTCCTCTCTTTCTCTCTCTCTCTCTCTTTCTCTCTCTCTCTCTTTCTCTCTCTCTCTCCTTTCTCTCTCCCTCTCTTCCCCCCCCTCTCTCTCTCTCTCTACTCTGTATGTGTGTGTGTCTGTGCGTGTGTGTGTATGTGTGTGTGTGTGTGCGCGCGCGCGGTTATAAGGCATTTGTGTTTTCTCAATTTTATCTGCCATTGCTGTGTTTTTTTTTGGGGGGGGGGTGTTTCTGGACATGAAATCATTATTTGGTAGTATAAGTAATCCCCCATGCTTTTTTTTTTTTTTTTTTTTTTTTGTCCAGCTCGCGTGACGGAGATTATGAAGTGTTTCTCCCTGTGTGCTGGTGTGCGTCGCTTGACCCAGGCTGACCCTGGAGTCCCCTGCGGATACCAAGGTGAAGGTCAAGGTCAGGAGCACGAGCCACCAGGGTCGTTGCCATGCCTACACGGTCTGCGCGCGCTGAGCCTGCTGTGGGCGATCCACAGCCACACGCACTACTTCGCCACTGAAGTTCCCAGTGAGCAGAATGCTAGAATGATGATAGTTATGATGATGATGATAGTGATGAGGATGATGACGATCACACCAACAATAACAACAATAAAAATAAAAATCGAAAAATCATCATCATCTTCTTCTTCTTAGTCGTGGTAGTAGTTGTTGTTGTTGTTGTTGTTGTCGTTGTTGAAGCAGTAGTAGAAGTATCATCATTACTAGTTATTTGTTTGTTTGGTTGGTTGCTTATTTATTTATTTATCTGTTTATTTATTTATTCATTATCATTGCTAGTGGTTGTAGTAATAGAAGAAGTAGTATTGTTGTTGTTGTTGTCAAGATGGGCTAATACTGATAAAATGTAAAACTATTTCGCTATTTTGTCCATCATCATCGTTGTCGTTATTGTTATTAATTATGTAATTGTTCGCGTGTATGTGCATGCGTGTAGTGTATGTATATGTACGTGCGTGTGTGTGTGTGTGTGTGTATGTGTGTGTGTATGTATACATATATGCGTGTGTGTGTGTGTGTGTGTGTGTCTTTGTGGCTGTTTGTGTGTGAATAAAAGAACATTTCTTCCTCCCCACACCATCCCCCCATCCCCACCCCTCACCCCCAACTAGCCGCCAACCTGAAAGAGGCATGGGAGAGCTCCAGAACCCGCTTCCTCTTTCAGCCTGTCCTCAACAGTTTCCTGGCTGCTGACACTTTCTTCTTCATTAGGTAATCAATCCTCTCTGTCTCTGTCTCTGCCTCTGTCTCTGTCTCTGTCTCTGTCTCTCTCTCTCTCTCTCTCTCTCTCTGTCTCTCTCTCTCTCTCTCTCTCTCTCTCTCTGTCTCTGTCTCTGCCTCTCTCTCTCTGTCTCTCGAATAACATGCGACGAAAAAAAACCAACAACAATAATAAAATAGTATCAGGTGTTGCTCATTGTGAAAATTGAAATCTGTGTTGTCATTCTCATTTGGAAAATATTTATGTTGCACAGATTGATTGATTTCGTTTTGGCTTTGGTTTTCATCATTATTATTACTATTGATGCATGTTGTTTTTTTGTATTATGAACCCCCATGTCATTAGGGCTGTAAAGCTATTGACATTAAAGTGTTCAGTGTTCTCTCTGTCTCTCTCTCTGTTTCTCTGTCTCTCTCTCTCTCTCTCTCTCTCTCTCTCTCTCTCTCTCTCTCTCTCTCTATTAGGTTGTCCTGTATTAGATGACTTGAGACAAATATATATTCTGTTGAGATATTATAGCAGACCAAGTAAGTTTCGGTTAGTATTACTTCTGTCTTCTACAAATGATAACTTTTTTTCGAATCTTGCCATATTTATCTATAAGTCATTAAAACGACGGAGTTTGGTTAATAGAGAACAGAGCTTAGAGCGTACACGTTGTAAGATTATATTCTTATGCAAATCTATTCTTGCAAAATATGTAATCACCCCTTCAAATGGGGCCATGGCCTTATTGAATAAACTTCCGTTTCGTTTCTCTCTCTATCTCTCTGTCTCACCTTATGCAGTCTGTGGTAGAGAAGATGAATTACATTTTGTTTGTTTGTTTGTTTGTTTTCTTGCCCTGTTTTGTGTGACCTTAGACAAAAACTTATTCAACCGAAATGTTATAGAGATCCGTCTAATTTTAGGTTCATATTGTGTTGACTATTTTTGGTCGATCTGAATTGTCTATTTACTGTGTCTGTGTGTGTGTATATATATATATATATATATATATATATATATATATATATCTCGCTGTGTGTGTGTGTGTGTCGCTGTGTGTGTGTGTGTGTGTGTGTGTGTCGCTGTGTGTGTGTGTGTGTGTGTCGCTGTGTGTGTCGCTGTGTGTGTGTGTGTGTGTGTGTGTGTGTGTGTGTGTGTGTGTGTGTGTGAAAATAATGCTTTGCCTGACTGGAATCTCGTACAACAGCGGCCTTCTGGTCTGCTTCCTGAGCCTGAGAGAGATGACGATTGACCGAACAGGAATCCATCTTTTGCGTTTCTACGCCCGTCGACTCTGGCGGTAAACCTTCTCCTCCTCCTCCTCCTCCTCCTCCTCCTCCTTCTTCTTCTTCTTCTTCTTCTTCTTCTTCTTCTTCTTCTTCTTCTTCTTCTTCTTCTTCTTCTTCTTCTTCTTCTTCTTCTTCTTCTCTTCCTCCTCCTTCTCCTCCTCCTCCGCCTTCTTCTTCTTCTTCTTCTTCCTCTCCTCCTCCTTCTTCTCCTCCTCCGCCTTCTTCTTCTTCTTCTTCTTCCTCTCCTCCTCCTCCTTCTTCTGCTTTCCTTCCTTCCTTCCTTCCTTCCTTCCTTCCTCCTCCTCCTCCTCCTCCTCCTCCTCCTCCTCCTCCTTCTTCTTCTTCTTCTTCTTCTTCTTCTTCTTCTTCTTCTAATCAATGATGACGATGGATGTGGAAGATGGCGATGGTGATGATGTTGCTGTAGAGATTCCTCAAGTTTGGGATTCGACTGTGTGGTCCCAGTCATCTGAGATAAGTCCCTAGCTCACTTAAAATTCATGTTCCTTTTTCCTTTAGTCCGTGTTCTTTGATGCAGGACAGTATCTATCTATCTATCTATCTGTCTGTCTGTCTATGTCCTCCTTTTATGCAGGGTCGTATTTGTCTGTCTGTCTGTCTATCTATATATGTCTATCTACTATATTTATCTATCTACCCGTCTATCTATATCCCTGTTTCCTTTTGTCCGTGTTCTTTTATGCAGGTAGTGTCTATCTCTCCATCTATCTATCTATCTATCTATCTATCTATCTACTGTCTATCTATCTGTCTATCTTTGTCCTTCTCTCTCCTCATGTCTGTCTATTTATCTGTGTTCGTCTCTCCCTATGTCCGTCTGCATCCATCTCTCTATCTGTCCATCCATCTATCTGTCTGTCTGTCTCCCTATGTCTACGCTGTGTGGTGCAGGGTGGTAGCTGTGTAGGTGGTGGTGATGGCTGTGGTGATGATGTAGATGGTGCCCTATGTCCATGCAGGGTGGTAGCAGTGTACCTGGTGGTGATGGCTGTGGTGGTGATGGCTGTGATGATGTAGGTGGTGCCCTATGTCCATGCTGTGTGGTGCAGGGTTGTAGCTGTGTACCTGGTGGTGATGTAGGTGGTGATGATGTAGATGGTGCCCTATGTCCATGCAGGGTGGTAGATACATGGTGGTGATAGCTGTGGTGATGTAGGTGGTGGTGATGGCTGTGGTGATGTAGATGGTGCCCTATGTCCATGCAGGGTGGTAGCAGTGTACGTGGTGGTGATGGTTGTGGTGATGTAGGTGGTGGTGATGGCTGTGGTGATGTAGATGGTGCCCTATGTCCATGCAGGGTGGTAGCAGTGTACGTGGTGGTGATGGTTGTGGTGATGTAGGTGGTGGTGATGTAGATGGTGCCCTATGTCCATGCAGGGTGGTAGCAGTGTACATGGTGGTGATCGTGGTGCCCTGTGTCCTTTCAGGGTGGTAGCAGTGTACATGGTGGTGATGGCCGTGGTCATGCACGTGCTGCCCTATGTCGGTGAAGGCCCGCTGTGGTCCGAGTCGTCCGTGTTGACGGAGCACTGCGCGGCCAACTGGTGGTCCAATCTTCTCTTCGTCAACAACCTGGTCCATTCGGACCGCATGGTTTGTGTCGTGTCTTTGTTGTTTTATTATTATTTTTGTTTTTGCTTTTCTTTTTCTTTTTTTCTTCTTCTCTTTTTTTTTTTTTTTTTTTTTTTTTTTTTTTTTTTTTTTTTGTTTTTGTCGGGGTTTTTTTTTCTCGGGGAGTTATTGGTGGTGGTGTTGTAGTGGTGGTGGTGGTGGTATGTGTGTGTGTGTGTGTGTGCGCGCGCGCCCATGTGTGTGTGTGTTTGTATGTCTGTGTGCATGTCTGTGTGTGTGTGTGTGTGTGTGTATGTCTGTGTGTGTGTATGTATGTGTGTGTGTGTGTGTTGAAGGTGCAGGGGGGCGATTCTTGATGGTGGTGGTGGTGGTGGTGTGCGTGTATATGTGTGTGTGTGTGTGTGTACGTGTGTGTAAAGATTCTCTTAAGATCTTGTTTGCCTGATTTGAGTGTGTTTATTAAGTCATATAAAGTTGATAGCGCATGTTACCGTTTTCTACAGATTCTGTTAATTAAGGTCTTGTTTGCTTAAATTTGAGTGTATAATAATGTTGATTGCATAAGGTACCGTTCGCTTCTGTTTGAGACTAAAGTGATGTCAGTTGTTGTTGTTGTTGTTCTTGCTGTTGTTCAATCGTTCGATTTTTTTTTTTTTTTTTCTATTTTATAATATTTCATTTTTGGACTTTACATGGTTTGGTTTGGTTTTCAACCAGATTTGGGTTTATGTTGTTGTTGTTTTAATTTAAGAGACCCGGTTACATTCGGTTTGCTATGTGGTTTTTGCTCAGCTGTGCAATTGATTCGATATTGATCTGATCTGATTTGATTTGATTTGATTTTTTTTTTATGTTGATTCTCTCAACTCATGTGTGTGGTGTGGGGTGGTGGGGTGGTGTGGTGTGGTGTGATGTGGTGGTTTGGTGTGGAGTGTTGTGGTGTGGGGTGGGGTGATGTCGTGTGGGGTGGTGGTTTGGTGTGGGATGTGATGGTTTGGTGTGGTGTGGTGTGGTGTGGTGATTTGGTGTGGTGGTGTGGTTTGGTGTGGTGTTTTGGTGTGGTGTGGGTTGGTGTGGTGAGGTGTGGTGGTTTGGTGTGGTGTGGGGTTGTGTGGTGTGGTGTGGTGGTTTGGTGTGGTGTGGTGTGCTGGTGTGGTGTGGTGTGGGGTGGTTTGGTGGTGTGTGGAGGGTGTGTGTATGTTTGCAGTGTCTGGAGTGGACGTGGTACCTGGCCTGTGACATACAGTTCTACCTGCTGTCCCCAGCCCTCGTTCTGATCCTACACCAGTGAGTTTAACCCCTTCACTCCCGCTGTCCACATTGCTGGTATAACTTGAGACTGACAGGCCAGGAGCCAGTTGCATTGCTTGGTTCTAACTTGTTGACAGTTACACGTGACTAAATGCCTACGTTGACCGAGCTACGCCATTGGTCAGTTCCATACTACACACAGTTAGTAACAGATTACGACCATACTAGGCTCTTCCGTCCGAGCAATGCAACTCGCTCCATTGGTCAGTTCCATACTACACACAGTTAGTAACATACTACACACAGTTAGTAACGGGTTACGACCATACTAGGCTCTTCCGTCCGAGCAATGCAACTGGCTCCATTGGTCAGTTCCATACTACACACAGTTAGTAACATACTACACACAGTTAGTAACGGGTTACGACCATACTAGGCTCTTCCGTCCGAGCAATGCAACTCGCTCCATTGGTCAGTTCCATACTACACACAGTTAGTAACATACTACACACAGTTAGTAACGGGTTACGACCATACTAGGCTCTTCCGTCCGAGCAATGCAACTGGCGTTTGTTTCTTTGAGTTTTTTTTTTCTTTCTTTCTTTCGTTCTTTCTTCTTCTTCTTCTTCTTCTTCTTCTTCTTCTGCTTCTCTTCATATTTTTCTTCTTCTTTTTCCTCTTCTTCTTCTTCTTCTTTTTCTTTTTCTGCTTCATCTTTTTCTTCTTCTTTTTTCCCCTTTTTCTTCTTCTTCTTCTTTTTCTGCTTCATCTTCTCCTTCTTCCATGTGTGTGTGTGTCACTGTGGTGCAGTTTCCCGGCAGCAGGCCTCTTCGTCAGCTGTGTGGTGGTCGTGCTGCCCATGGTGCTGACCGGGGTCATCAGCACGTGCAGCCACCTCGTCCTCACCCCCCTGAGTCTGCAGCAGTCAGTCTGTCTGTCTTATTGTCTTGTCTGTCTGTCTTATTGTCTGTCTGTCTGTCTGTCTTATTGTCTGTCTGTCT
>NC_134906.1:2390229-2432729 GCF_041734735.1 Babylonia areolata | reverse complement strand
AGAGGTGAATGTTGACAAAGAGTACCACAGTTCTGACGACGGAAGCTAAAGGTTGGGTCATTCAGACACCCACTGGACATCCCAGGGGTCTGTGTAGAGAAGATAGGACTGGCTATACTGAATGAGTTAAACAGGGCCCCAGAAAGACAACACATTAACGATCGGCAACAAAACCAAAACTTTTAATGTCAAGCGTGCGTGTTTCAAATGCACAACATTTGATTGCGAGCTTTACCAGTCAGCTGCTAGTGTTTTCCTTGTATATGAAAAAATAAAGATGAATACTCATACAGCACAATCAATCCAACCAATGAAAATAACTTGGCAGGTGTTTGCGGCATCATCACCATGTCAACAAGATACGTTTGAAAATTTTGTTGTTTTTTTTCTTTCATGCCTGTCAGCTGGATGTCTAAGGTTAGCAATGATGCTGAACACAGCATGTTGTGGTGTGAGCCATACACACACAGAGAGAAATACAAAATCCATTTACATCATCAATTTAATAAAAACACAACAATATCCATACATCAACACACACACTTTCCTAAAATACACAGAGAAAATCATATGCACACAGGTATACATGCACAATATCTTTTCCCACAAACACATATTGACAGTCACACACACACTGTCCATGCATACACATACAATAACTCACTCACACACACAAAATCCATTATCTTAACACACACTTTACCAAAACACAGATAAAAGGACACACACACACACAATAATTATATATTCCCCACATATACACACTGGCACACACAACTGCATGTGCAAACGCACGTAATCACACTCACACATACAATCACTCTCACTCACACTCGCAAGCACACCAACACCTACCCACCACCCAAACCACCCCACACCCACCCTCTCTCTCATCTGACTCATTTCCCCTTGGCACCCGGGGTGGGGAAGAAGCGGTTGGAGGCGCGGTGCTCCGTGAAGTAGCCCTCCCCCATCTCCTGGTACTGGGCCCTGGTGATGCTGCTCTTCCCCAGCTGGGGGCTCAGCGCCCAGTGCCTCGCTCCTGTCCACCCGTCCAACACCGGGCTCCCTGCACACACACACAGCACATACAGTGCATCGCTTGGCGTCAGTGGGAACCATTCCTCGACACAGCACAACAGTGACCACACACAAGGGAGAAGGGAGGGGCCACACAGCCTCGAAAAAAAAATAATAATAAAATAATAATAAATAAATAATTAAAAGAAAATAACAAAAAATAAATAAATTAAAATAAAATAATAATAGATTAATACATAAAAATACTACTAATAATAATATTTATAAGGCGCAAGACTGAACAGTTAAAATGAGTGACATATCATGCCACGCTATGACAAAACCGGTTCCAACATGTATCCATATCCATGCACACATAGCAAAGGGTGAGCAGGGAAACAAACACGCCATACCAGCCACAGTGACGTTGAACGAGGACTGGAACGGCCTTGTTTCCAGCAGCTCTCTCTCCATGCGTTCCTTCAGACCAGGAACCTGGGCCATGCCCCCGGTCAGGAACACGTTCTGTGGCAGATGGATATAGATGGATATAGATACATTTACACAGTACTATACAATACAAGGCCATCCCTCCTGTCAGGAACACGTTCTGCGGCAGATGGAGATATAGATACATTTATACAGTACAATACAATACAAGGCCATCCCTCCTGTCAGGAACACGTTCTGTGGCTGATGGATATAGATACATTTACACAATACTATACTATACAATACAAGGCCATCCCTCCTGTCAGGAACACGTTCTGCGGCAGATGGATATAGATACATGTACACAGTACAATACAAGGCTATCCCCCTGTCAGGAACACGTTCTGTGGCAGATGGATATAGATACATTTACACAGTACTATACTATACAATACAAGGCCATCCCCCTGTCAGGAACACGTTCTGTGGCAGATGGATATAGATACATTTACACAATACAATACAAGGCCATCCCCCCTGTCAGGAACACGTTCTGTGGCAGATGGATATAGATACATTTACACAATACAATACAAGGCCATCCCCCCTGTCAGGAACACGTTGTTCTGCGGCAGATGGATATAGATACATGTACACAATACAATACAAGGCTATCCCCCTGTCAGGAACACGTTCTGTGGCAGATGGATATAGATACATTTACACAGTACAATACTATACTATACAATACAAGGCCATCCCTCCTGTCAGGAACACGTTCTGCGGCAGATGGATATAGATACATTTACACAGTACAATACAATACAAGGCCATCCCTCCTGTCAGGAACACGTTCTGTGGCAGATGGATACAGACACATGTATACAAGACAGTCAGGACGACAGATGCCTCCACTACTGTTTTAATGGTTATAGTCCGACACAACTAGGATGGAGATTTTTCTCATCACCCAGGTCAACATATGTGCAGACCTGCTAGTTCCTGAACCCCCTTCATGTGTATAAGCACGAAGAAGAGCAAATATGTGTGTTAAAGACCCTGTAATCCATGTCAGCATTCGGTGAGTTATGGAAATAAGAACATACCCAGCATGCACACCCCCCAAAATGGTGTATGGATGCCGACATGGTGTGTAAAAAACCTCAACACCTTCATACATGAAATATGGTACATGTGTGTGTGTGTGTGTGTGTGCCTGTGTGTGTGTGTGTGTTGTGTGTTGTGTCTGTGTTGTGTCTGTGTGTGTGTTGTGTCTCTGTGTGTGTCTCTGTGTGTGTGTCTCTGTGTGTTGTGTCTGTGTGTGTGCGTGTTGTGTCTGTGTGTGTCTGTGTGTGTGTCTGTGTCTTTGTGTGTGTGTGTCTGTGTGTGTCTGTGTGTGTGTTGTGTCTGTGTGTGTGTTGTGTCTGTGTGTGTGTGTGTGTGTGTGTGTTGTGTCTGTGTGTGTATTGTGTCTGTGTGCGTGAATTAAACCTGACTGAATGAAACTGGAAACAAATGATGAACGCCCAATGGCAGCCGTCAGTCGGCTCTACCCAGGTAGGCAGCCTGTTGTGCAAATGACTCAAGGTTCATAGAGCGCTTAGTCTCTGACTGAAGATAAACGCTATAAAATTATAAGTATCCATAACATCACCATACTATCCACAACTATCATACATACATACTGTTTTGTTTTCTCTTCATCTAATATCAGTGAACAGACATAAAATCGATGAACAACAACAATACATACATACATATCATGAGCATACATACATACCTATCCTTAAGAAATCTCCACTGGGCACAACACAATACATGCCTGGCAAAAAATGAAATACTATCAAATAAAATAAAATAGAAAATAGACTAAAATAAAATAAAATAAAAAAAAGAAATGAAAACGAAAGAAAACAAAATGAAATGAAGTAGTAAAACAGAACAGAATAAAATAAAAAAAAATTTAAAAAAAAACAATACACACCTGGCACAGCCGCTTCTGAGAGGGAAGGTCAAACTTTGTCAGCACATAGTTCAGCGTCTCCGCCAGTCCCGCCTGCTCCATGCCAAGCATCGACGGCTGGAACAGCAACTCTGGGGCCCTGAAAGGGATAGTAGATTGGTAATTGTGAAGCGCTGAAAGGGACAGTAAACGGTAACTCTGGGGCCCTGAAAGGGACACTAAATGGGTAACTGTGGGGCCCTGAAAGGGACAGTGGACGAGTAACTCTGGGGCCCTGAAAGGGACAGTAGATTGGTAACTGTGGGACCCTGAAAAACAAGATGGGTAATTGTGGGGCCCTGAAATGGACAGTAAATGGGTAATTGTGGGGCCCTGAAAGGGACAGGAGATGGGTAACTGAGAGGCATTGAAAGGGACAGTAAATGGGTAATTGTGGGGCCCTGAAAGGGACAGTAAATGGGTAATTGTGGGGCCCTGAAAGGGACAGTAGATGGGTAACTGTGAGGCGCTGAGAGGGACGGTAAATGGGTACTTGTGGGGCGCTGAAAGGGACAGTAGATGGATAACTGTGGGGCCCTGAAAGGGACAGGAGATGGGTAACTGTGAGGCACTGAAAGGGACAGTAAATGGGTAATTGTGGGGCCCTGAAAGGGACAGGAAATGGGTAATTGTGGGGCCCTGAAAGGGACAGTAGATGGATAAATGTGGGGCCCTGAAAGGGACAGTAGATGGGTAACTGACAGCATGTGTGTATGTGCATGTATGACAGCATATGTGAGTATGTGTGTGCATGTGCATGTGAGAGAAAGAAGAAAAGAAAAAGAGACATGAAAGAACACTGTGAAGAAACAAAGAAAAGGAAGACTGTAACTTAAAAGCAGGAATGGTCAGTAGAGATTAAAAAAAAAGAAAAAAAAAAAAAGATTCACCAGGGTTAACCCTCTTGTTGCCATGGTTTCTTTTATGTACACAAACAGCACACAGGACACTGGTTCATCACCAGAGATCAGCATCAAAGATCACCACTCAAAGATGAGAGGAGGGGGGTGGGAGGACGAGTATAACTCTGAGGAGTTGAATCGAGAACCTTTACTCCTTAGTCAGGCGCTTTATGGACTGAGCCAACACCACTCTCCACACACCTGTTCAAATGGAAAGTCTTCTCTGTTCAACTTGCTTGCCATATCTGTGACGAGTCTTGAGCAACAATGAAGATGCAAACATTTTCCATACAACTTAGTAGGTCGTGTCCAAAGTAAGAGCAGGCATTACCGGACACCACCCAAGTGACTCGACAGCATTGCAGGGTCTCCTTTGGTGTGTGGCCTCCTGGCGACCTGACATCGATACCACTCTCTCGACTTCTGATGCTGTGACTGCTAAAGACAAGCCCATGTGTGGATGTGTAAGGACTCAAAATTGCCCACGTAGGATCTACGCCTCTGAAACAGTGCAGATGATGGCGCACGAAAAAAAAAAAAAATCACTGGAACAATTTCCTTTGTGTGCAGTGACTTCTTCTTCTTCTTCTGCGTTCACTCGTATGCACACGAGTGGGCTTTTACGTGTATGACCGTTTTTACCCCGCCATGTAGGCAGCCATACTCCGTTTTCGGGGGTGTGCATGCTGGGTATGTTCTTGTTTCCATAACCCACTGAACGCTGACATGGACTACAGGATCTTTAACGTGCGTATTTGATCTTCTGCTTGCATATACACACGAAGGGGGTTCAGGCACTAGCAGGTCTGCACATATGTTGACCTGGGAGATCGTAAAAATCTTCACCCTTTACCCACCAGGCGCCGTCAAAGTGATTCGAACCCGGGACCCTCAGATTGACAGTCCAACGCTTTAACCACTCGGCTATTGCGCCCGTCTGTGCAGTGACTATACCTGCAAGATTATCCTTTTACACAGTCTCTTCATCTGGAAAGATATCCTTTATTCCTTTATGCACATTCACTATATTTGTAAAGATATCCGTAATGCACAGTCACTGTATCTGGAAGGATTTTTTGACTCACTTGTGTAAACAAAGTGAGTCTATGTTTTAACCCAGCGTTCGGTTGTCTGTGTGTGTGTGTGTGTCCGTGGTAAACTTTAACATTGCCATTTTCTCTGCAAATACTTTATCAGCTGACACCAAATTAGGCATAAAAATAGGAAAAAATCCAGCTCTTTCCAGTCATCTTGTTTTTTTATCTCTCTCTCTCTCTCTGATGGACGCCTACCGTGTTCGCTCCACTCCCACATGCACCTGGAAATACTCCGCCAGGTTCATCTCTGATATTCCTCCCATGTCCAGCTCCCTGGAAAAGAGCACATATGTTAGTTATTAGACGCACACGTGTACACCGCATATGCGCGCACACTCACACATGCGTGTAAGAACATAAAATCAAAAGCACACAAAGCAACCGAAAAAAATCAGTTAAAACAACCAACCCCATCCCCCATCACACATCTCTCTCTCTCTCTCTCTCTCTCTCTATATATATATATATATATTACACTTTCTCCTTCCAAACTGACCAATCCATTATACTCTGTACTATGATTCACACAAATATTACACACTTTCTCTCTTCAGAATGACCAGTCCATCATGGTACTCTAAACTATGACACACATCTACACACTTTTTCTCTCCAGATTGACCATTCAGTCATGATACTCTCAACTGTAACTCACACACATATACACACTTTTTCTCTCCAGACTGGCCAGTCAGTCATGTTACTCTCAACAATAACTCACACACATATACACACTTTTTCTCTCCAGATTGACCAGTCAGTCATGTTACTCTCAACAATAACTCACACACATATACACACTTTTTCTCTCCAGATTGACCAGTCAGTCATGTTACTCTCAACAATAACTCACACACATATACACACTTTTTCTCTCCAGATTGACCAGTCAGTCATGATACTCTCAACTATAACTCACACACATATACACACCTCCTCTTTTCAGATTGACCAACCGATCATGATACTTTTAACTAGGACTCACTTCTTCTTCCGCTTTTGAGGGCTGCAACTCCCATGAGTATTTCCTTTCATTTTCATTTTATCACAACAGATTTCTCTGTGTGAAATTCGGGCTGCTCCCCCCAGGGAAAGCGCATCGCTACACTACAGCGCCGCCCATTTTTTTGCATTTTTTCCTGCGTGCAGTTTTATTTGTTTTTCCTATCCAAGTGGATTTTTCTACAGAATTTTGCCAGGAACAACCTTTTTGTTGCCATGGGTTCTTTTACGTGCGCAAAGTGCATGCTGCACACGGGACCTCAGTTTATCATCTCATCCGAATGACTAGCATCCAGACCACCACTCAAGGTCTAGTGGAGGGGGAGAAAATATCGGCGGCTGAGCCGTGATTTGAACCAGCGCGCTCAGATTCTCTCGCTTCCTAGGCGGACGCATTACCTCTAGGCCATCACTCCACATGAATGTGCTTTTTAACCCCGCCATATACACAACCATATTCCGTTTTTAGGGGTGTGCAAACTGGGTATGTTCTCGTTTCCCTAACCCACAGAACACTGACAAGGATTACGGGATCTTTAAAACGAGCGTGTTTGGATCTTCTTCATGCATACACATACAAAAGAGGGGTTCAGGCACTAGCATGTCTGCACATCCGCTGACTTAGGAAACGGGAAAAATCTCCAGGCTTAACCCACCCAGGCGCCATGACTGAGGTTCGAAACCAAGACCCCCCCCTCAAGATGTTAAGTTCAATGCTTTTACCACTCGGCTGCTGTGCCCCTCAAACTCACTTCTGAAATTCTGGATCATGTTCCTTCAGCACTGTTTCCAGTTCTTCCAGTTTTTCGTCCTCCGCCTCAGAATCACTGGTTCCCTGCTCTGTATTCTGGGAGAGACAGAAGACGATGAATTACTTTTGGTTTTGTTTTGTTTTTTAATTTATTTTCTTTTACTTTTCTAAAACACACACAAGAAAAGAACAAGGAAAAAAAAAACACAAATAAAATGAAGATAAAATAAGATAGTTTTACAAAGCAGAAAAAAAACCCAACTAATTACTTTAATCAAACCAGACAGTCACACACATACACACAAATACATGCACACACATACACTCCACACACACACACACACTCACATGCACACAGACATTAATACACAAATTACAAGTCTCAGACAGACAGACAAAAACAGAGACAGAGAGAATGGGACAAGAAACATACACACTTAATATATATATATATATATATATATAAGTGTGTATGTTTCTTGCTCCATTCTCTCTCTCTCTCTCTCTCTCTCTCTATATATATATATATATATATATATATATATGATAGTCAGTCATGTCCGACTATGACCATCAGAACAGCAGAGGAGGCAACTGCTGTTCCGACTATTTGGCCTAGAATTTGATTATAGTGGAGAGTGTCTTGCCCAAGTACATCCCCACTCTCTCGGCCAAGAGGGTTTTAGGACAGTCGGCGTTGGGATGGTCCCCAAGGGCTAACTAGCCCACAAGGCTGCAGTACAAAGAGCCAGTGCAATTTTGCCTCCTAGTTTGAGAGACATAGTCCTTCACAAAAGACTAAGCTGTAAATGGTTTCCCATTGACTGAAGAAACCATTGATAATACAGCTCTCACTTTGCTGTTGGCCCAAATGTAAACTTATGTCAATCTGTGATATAAGCCAAAGTATATATATATACATGTACTTACAATTTCCTTGTAGACGTCCCAGTCATCATCATTCTGTCCAAAGTTGTCATCCTTCTTTTTGTTTTCTGCACGAACATTCACCAGTTGTGAACTGAACACTTCAACCTTACACATTCACAACATGTATATGAACATTCACCAGTTGTGAACTAAACACTTCAACCTTACACATTCACAACATGTATATGAACATTCACCAGTTGTGAACTAAACACTTCAACCTTACACATTCACAACATGTACATGAACATTCACCAGTTGTGAACTGAACAGTTCAACCTTAGACATTCACAACATGTATATGAACATTCACCAGTTGTGAACTGAACAGTTCAACCTTACACATTCACAACATGTATATGAACATTCACCAGTTGTGAACTGAACAGTTCAACCTTAGACATTCACAACATGTATATGAACATTCACCAGTTGTGAACTGAACAGTTCAACCTTACACATTCACAACATGTATATGAACATTCACCAGTTGTGAACTGAACAGTTCAACCTTACACATTCACAACATGTATATGAACATTCACCAGTTGTGAACTGAACAGTTCAACCTTACACATTCACAACATGTATATGAACATTCACCAGTTGTGAACTGAACAGTTCAACCTTACACATTCACAACATGTATATGAACATTCACCAGTTGTGAACTGAACAGTTCAACCTTAGACATTCACAACATGTATATGAGCATTCACCAGTTGTGAACTGAACAGTTCAACCTTACACATTCACCACATGTATGTGAACATTCGCCAGTTGTGAACTGAACAGTTCAACCTTAGACATTCACAACATGTATATGAGCATTCACCAGTTGTGAACTGAACAGTTCAACCTTAGACATTCACAACATGTATATGAGCATTCACCAGTTGTGAACTGAACAGTTCAACCTTAGACATTCACAACATGTATATGAGCATTCACCAGTTGTGAACTGAACAGTTCAACCTTAGACATTCACCACATGTATATGAGCATTCACCAGTTGTGAACTGAACAGTTCAACCTTAGACATTCACAACATGTATATGAACATTCACCAGTTGTGAACTGAACAGTTCAACCTTAGACATTCACAACATGTATATGAACATTCACCAGTTGTGAACTAAACACTTCAACCTTAGACATTCACAACATGTATATGAACATTCACCAGTTGTGAACTGAACAGTTCAACCTTAGACATTCACAACATGTCTATGAACATTCACCAGTTGTGAACTAAACACTTCAACCTTAGACATTCACAACATGTATATGAACATTCACCAGTTGTGAACTGAACAGTTCAACCTTAGACATTCACAACATGTATATGAACATTCACCAGTTGTGAACTAAACAATTCAACCTTAGACATTCACAAAATGTGGAGGGACAAAAAACAACAACCAACAAATGAGTAACAAACATCAGTTTCAATCATTAGCTGACAAGAAAACCACCATCACTGATATCTGGAAAAGAGCTACCACATCATTACTATCTGAAGAAAAGTTACTACTTCCCAAATACCTGTTAGACAGACTCCAACGAATTCAGAATAACGCTGCCAGACTCATTTGCAGAGCTTCTAAATTTGACCATGTTTCTCCTCTCCTTCAGTCTCTCCACTGGTTGCCTGTTTCTGATCGAATAGACTATAAGCTATCCACTCTGACCTTTTCTGCAGTCAACGGATCTGGCCCCAAGTATCTTTCTGAACTCATCCATATCTATACCCCGTCTCGCCAGCTCCGTTCTTCCTCTGATACTCGACTTCTCAGGATACCTCACGTCAGAAGTAAGACCTATGGACACAGATCGTTTTCTTTTCAATCGCCAAAGACGTGGAACAAGCTCCCTGATAACCTCCGTCACTCTGATTCCCTCGCATCTTTTAAATCTCGTCTCAAAACTCACCTTTTCCCTCAGCAATAAGTTCAATTGTGGCAGGTCCACAACTACATGCATGTATATGAATGTGTATTGTGTGTGCGTGTGTTTATGTAAGTTTGTGCCTGCCTATGTGTGCGTATTTGTTAGGGTAGCTGTTAGATACACATGTATGTTAAAATGTATGTATGCAGTGTGTGTGTGTGTGTGCGCGTACGTGCGTGCGTGCGTGTGTGTGTGTGTGTGGTCACATTTTGGTGTGTGTATGTAACATAGATATAATGTTTTATGTTATCAAAAGCGTTTTTGTAAAGCACCTAGAGCAGATTTCTGGATAGTGTGCTATATAAGTATCCATTATTATTATTATTATTATTATTAAATTATTATCTACAGAATAAAATAAAATAAAATAAAATAAAAACCACCTACTCCATCGTTATCGTCAGGGGAAATAAACTACCATTGTATTATTACCTGCAGAAAATAAAACTCTCACATCATTATTATCTGGAAAAAAAAACCCTTACAAGATCAATATTATCAGAAAAAAAGCTATGACATCATTATTATCTGGAAAAGGATACCACATCATTATACTATGAAAAAAGCTAACACATTATCTGAAAAAAACCCTACCTCATCATAATTATCAGTAAAAAAAAATAATAATTAAAAAAATCTATCGCTTCATTTTTTTCTGGGGAAAAGCTTGCACATCCTTACCACCTTAAAAAAATGTTATCACATCATTGTTATCTGATGAAAATCTACACATTATTATTTCATTAATAAAATAAAACCTACCCCATCATCATTATTGGAGAAAAAAAAAACTACCACATCATTGTCATCTGGAGAAAAACTTACTACATCTCAATGATCTTGAGAAAAAAAGGGGAAAAAAAACTAGCACATCATTATCATCTGAAAAAACAACAACAAAAAAACCTCATCATCATCTGAAGAAAAATCTATAATTATCATTATTATCTGGAAAAAAAAACAAAACCTACCACAACATTTTCATCTGGAGAAAAACTACCACATCTTTATGACCTGGAGAAAATTACATCATTACTTTCTGGAGAAAAACCTACCCCATCATCATGATCTAGAAAAAAAAAAAAAAAAAAAAAAATCTGCCACTTCATTATGATCTGCAGAAAAAGAAAAAAAAAACTACTATATCTTTATGATCTGGGGAAGAAAAGGTACCACAGTATAAAATCATTTATGAGGAAAAAAAAAAAAGCTACATCACTATTACCAGGAGAGAAAAAAATAACTGAAAAAAAAGAAACAACTGCCACACATTATAATTTGGAGAAAAGGCTAACTGGTATGAAAAATTAAAAAAATTACAATACTAAAAACAAAAACAAAACCCCACTACACCATTATAATCTGGGGAGAAAAAAATTTACTAGTATGCAACAACAACAAAAAAACCAAAAAAAACCACCACCATTACAATCAGGGGGAAAAAAACTAACTGGCATGAAAAAAAACGAAAAAAAAACACCACACCATTATAATCTAGGGGTAAAAAAAAACTAACTGGTTTGAAAAAAAAAAATCTAATTAAAAAAAAAACTGTGACACCATTATGATGGGAGGGGGGGGTTTAAAAAAAAAAGTATCCCGTCACCCATCCCTGCAACACTCTCCATCATCAACTCAAACCTACGCGCTGCCAGCTGCGAGATGATGCGCATGCGCTCCTGAGAGGCCAGCGTGCCGCGCTTGGCCATGTTGGCTTTCTTCTGCCGCCGGGTGTTCCGAGCGTCCAGGATCTTGTTTCGCTTCTGTCGGATTTCCGTCAGCCAGCCCTGGAAGTCACACTGCCGCCGCTGCTCCAGGCGGCGCTCCTCCACCAGTTCCTGCCCCATCACAGAATCTCCGTCACCACAAGATGATGATAGGTAAACAGATTTAATTTAATGAATAGATAAAATTAAATAATAATAATGATGATGATAAAAACTGGCATTTTAAAAGTTTGGTTTTATTTATATTTATATTTTATTTTATTATATATATAAGTATATATATATATATATATATATTCTTTCTTTTATGGTGATGGTGATTCTGCATTGCCAGGGTTGCATGGGTTAAAAGGTCAGTTGTTTTTGGGGTGTTTTTTTTGTTTTGTTTTTGTTGTTGTTTTTTGTGGTGATGGTGATTCTGCGTTGCCAGGGTTGAATGTATTTGTATTTGTATTTCTTTTTATCACAACAGATTTCTCGCAGAAAAAAAATACCAAAAAAATGGGTGGCGCTGTAGTGTAGCGATGCGCTCTCCCTGGGAAGAGCAGCCCAAATTTCACTCAGAGAAATCTGTTGCGATAAAAAGAAATACAAATATATAATATATATATATATATATGGATTCATCCTAACGCAGTGATGCCCCTTCCTTTAGAATAATAATAATAATAATGCTACTTATATAGCACTGAATCTTGTGCATAGACAAATCTAAGCGCTTTCGCACAAGTCATTCACACGCATGCATAATTCTAAAACTGGAGAAACTGAAGACAAGGAAAACAGGGAAGGGAGGCTATTTTGGGGAGAGGTGGGTTTTAAGGCCAGACTTGAAAGAGCTGAGTGTGGAGACTTGACGAAGCAAAAGAGGAATTTCATTCCAATTGCAAGGTCCAGGGACAGAGAAAGAACGGCGGCCAACAGTCGAGAGTTTGAATCTGGGTATGCGTAAGTGGAGTGAATCCGACGCTGATCGTAGTGAGTGAGATGGAGTGTAGAGGTGAAGGCAGCCACAGAGATAGGAAGGGGCTGATTTGTGAATACATTTGTAGCATAGAGTGCTGATCTTGTACTTTATTCGGTGTGAGACAGGGGGCCAGTGGAGATGTTGCAAAAGAGGAGTGATGTGCTCAGATCTTTTCTTTCTGAGGACGAGTCGGGCAGCAGAATTTTGTATGCGCTGAAGGGACTGAATAAACTGAAACAGGCTGACAAACGGGCAAGCCAACCCACATACCTTCTGTCGCCGCTCTCTCTGCAAAGCCTGCGCCTTGGCCCGGCCCTGCTGCGCGCTCTTCAGGATGCGCTGACGTTTCTTCACCTCCAGCTGGTCTCGCGTCAGCATCTCGTCCGGGATGTCCAGCAAGGGGAAGGAACTCTCCTTGTTCTGGGGACAGACAGAGAACACGTTCCAGGGTCACACTGTCAAGGGTTTTGGAAACGTGTTTCTTTTGAATGGATGTAGAACACCAATCACGCGTGCGTGCGTGCGTGCGTGTGTGTGTTCATGGGTCAGTGTCTTGTCCAGGATGTCCAGCAAACGGAAGGAACTGTCTTTGTTCTGGGATAGATGGAGAACTGGTTGGGGAGGTGGAGGGGCTTGTGGGGGGGGGGGGGGGGATGAGGGTGGAGAGGGGAGCGGGTGGTGTGAGTCAAAGGCTTAGGTTACAGTATCTATGAACTGATGTAGAAGAACAATCATGCATGCGTGTGTCTGTGTGTCTGTCTGTGTGTGTGTGTGTGTGTGTGTGTGTGTGTGCGTGTCTGTGTGTATCTGTGTGGTTGCATGCATATGTGTGTGCGTGTGTGTGTGTGTGTGTGTGTGTGTGCATGTATGTGTGTGTTTATGTGTGCATATGTTTGTTTATGTGTGCGTGTGTGCATTTATGTGTGAATGTGTGCATGTACGCCTGTATGCCTGTGTTGTGTGCATGCATGTGTGCATGCATGCGTGTGTTTTGTGCATGTGTTTGCGAGTACCCATTATTTGTTGAGCGCTCTATTACGAAAATAGGCACTATATTAGTATATAAATTAAAATCATTACCATTATCATTATCATTAGCAATAGTTGTATCATTATTACAAACACATGAGACTTCATGTGGGAAACACAAAGACTTTGTTCCGACTCAAATCAAGATTGGTTGACTGAACCCAGTATCAGCACCTCTGCAATTATTTTTCTGTCTCCCTGGTCAACATTTGTACAATCCTGTTAGTTCCTTAACTCACTCAGTACGGCCAGTCCTCTCTTCTCCTCTACACAGACCCCTTGGATGTCCAGTGGGTGTCTGAATGACCCAACCTTTAGCTTCCGTTGTCAGAATTGTGGTATTCTTTGTCAACATTCACCTCTTCAGTTATAAGAGCCTTCCGCTTGCAATATTTTGATGATGGTAATTGGGGTGAAACGCTGTTAACGTCGTCTCTTTCACCGTTCGTATGGAGAGAGTTAATCCACTCCCTGCTTATGCACATACTGAAGATCAAATAAGAGATTCTGTAATCCATGTCATTACACACACACACACACACACATGCAAACACACACACACACACACACATGCACACACAGCACACACATTCATACATCAAACAAAACATCAACAAAAAACAACTAACAAACAACCAAATCCCCAAGAAAAAAAACAAACAAAAAAAACACAAAGGGAGGTATGGATGTGGGGGCAGTATCTGGCAGAAGAAAATCCACTCCCGAACCCATCTGCCTCACCTCGGTCTCCAGAGGAGGGGGTTCGATCCCCAGAATCTTGGCCTGAGCTCTCTGCACGCTGAGGGTCAGCTTGTCCACTGCAGACTGCAAGTCCTCCACACGCTGGAACCCTGCGTTCCTCAGCGCCGTCTGCAACACCGCGGCACAGGGCGACGACGATGAATAACAAATAAAATGAATGACAAATGATAAATAATATTCATCACTTTGCTCCAACTACTCAGCAGAAGTTCTGGCTGCAACACCATGATACAGGGACGACCATGATGAATAATGAATAAAATAAATCATAAATAATAATGCATCACTTTGCAACAGTTTCAGTTTCTCAAGTCACTGTGTTCGGACACCATGTTCGGACAAATCCATATATATATATATACACTATATCTGCTAGGTAGATGCTCAAAACAACTGACATGATCCGCTTAAGCAAACCCGACATAATAAAAAATAAAAAAATTCAAACAAGTTCTCTGTCGATGAAAACATCCAGTGCCTTCATACATAAAAATCATTACTTGGGTGTTGATGGGCACAGTGGTCAGAAGGAAAGGTTGCTGGATTCTCACCAGAGTTTCCCTGGGTTTGATCCCTGTCCCACTTGGCGGGTTAAGGGTGGAGATATTTTCCAATCTCCCAGGTCAACATTTGCATTTTGTATTTGTATTCCTTTTTATCATAACAGATTTCACTGTGTGAAATTCAGGCTGCTCTCCCCAGGGAGAGCGCGTCGCTACACTGCAGCGCCATCCATTTTTTTTGTATTTTTTCCTGCATGCAGTTGTTTTTTTTATTTGTTTTTCCTATCAAAAGTGGATTTTTCTAGAGAATTTTGCAAGGAACAAATCTTTTGTTGCCGTGGGTTCTTTTACATGCGCTAAGTGCATGCTCCACATGGGACCTCGGTTTATCACCTCATCCGAATGACTAGCGTCCAGACCACCACTCAAGGTCTAGTGGAGGTGGAGAAAATATTGGCGGCTGAGCTGTGATTCGAACCAGCGTGATCAGATTCTCTCGCTTCCTATGCGGACATGTTACCTCTAGGCCATCACTCCACTCCACATATGTGCAGACCTGATAGTGCCTGAACCCCCTTTGTGTGTATGGTCATGGAGAATATCAAATATGCACGTTAAAGATCCTGAAATCCATGTCAGTATTCAATGGGTTATTGAAACAAGAACAAAATACCGCAGCACATTTCAAAACATAGCAAACAATCAAGGGTGATGGCAAATAAAACAGACAGCGGAAATCAGAGAGTATCATGGGGGGCGAAAAAAGACAGAAAGAACGAAACATTTAGGATGATGGAAATCATACAAAATAATTTAATTCTGAACTAAAAAAGTGAAATCCTGAGGATAATGGAAATCATTGAGAAAAAAACAACAACAAAAAACAAAAACAAAACAACTCTTGAGAACACTGAATTCACTGAGGAAATTTTAAAAAACACAAAACATGACAACAATGAAAATGTAAAGCATTTGGGAAAACAAAACAAAGAAAATACGAGGATAATGAAAAAAAAAATCAGTGGGAAATGAAAAAAAAGCTGACAAAGAAAATCACACAAAACAATGGAAAAGAACGGAGAATAACTAAAAACACACATATACCGTAAAGTTCAGCCTATAAGCCGCTACTTTTTACCCCAGCTTCAACCTCTGCGGCTTATACAATGATGCGGCTTATCTGCAGATTTTAACGATCCCGGGAGTGTCACATTCTTGTCTATTCTTAGCTACCCCTTCAACTCACCAAAATCATGATTTCTGTCCATGAATTTTTGGATGAGCTTCAGGACAGTGTGCTAACTGTTCATGTTTTATAAATCAAATCCGCACACATTAAAGCCTTCAGATCAGCATTCAGTTCTACTCTGCTCAAGCGTACACCCTCATCATGCCAAAAACACGACGTTATGCCTATGATGCAGCCTTCAAATTGAAGGCGATCGACCTAGCAGACGACAGTGCAAGTGACGAACCAGCAGTGACCTCCACCTTCATGTTCATGAAGTGAAAGCGAGGCTGAAGTCAGTGACAAGATGGCGGAGGAAGTTGTGCTGGTTCTCTTCAACTCGCTTGCTTTTCTTTGTGTTGTTCCCGCTTGTGTTTATTTCATAACATACAGTATCGACAGCTTTTCTGTTGTATCAGTATGTGTTCCAGTACCAGAAATAAGTGCGGCTTATAAACCGGTGCGACTTATGTATGTATAAAGTTCAATCTTTTCCAAAATTTAGTGGGTGCGGCTTACATACCAGTGCGCTCAATAGACGGAACTTTACAGTACATATCACTCACATCAAAAGCTTCATCATCCTCTTCCACCATCAGATCCTGGACGGCCATCAGCCTCTGTAGTTCCTCCTCATCTTCACGTAGCTGTGCACAGCAGGGGAGGAAACTGCAGTCAGTAACTTACAAAAACTTTTCTTGGGTAGGATTTTTTGTTTTTCTGTTTTTTTTTTTTTTTTTTAATCGTTATCAAAATATGGGACTAAAAAGTGTGAACACATGAATACTATGAAATTGTTTGAAAAAGCTTATTTTATCAACAACAACAACTACAAAAAAAACCCGACAAGAATGATAGGCACAGCTGCCACATGGTTAAAAGGTTGGACTTTCAATCTGAGGCTACACTGTACAGGGTTCAAATCCTGGTCCTGGTGCCTGGTTGTTAAAGGGTGCAGTTTTTCTCCAATCTCCCAGTGTGTATACCCATGCAGAAGGTCAAACACACATATTTCAGATCTCGTAATCCATGTCAGAGTTCAGTGGGTCGTGGAAACAAAGAACATACCCAGCATACACACCCCGAACACCATGGAAACTGAATATGCCTGCTTGGTGGGGGCAACACGGTCATACACGTAAAAGCCCACATATGTATATGAGTGAACATGAGAGTCGCAGGCCGCGAACAAAGAAGAAAAGACTAAAATCCATCCTTGCCACACTAGGAATATCTTGATGAACACTTATTGTACGAACAACAAAAAGAAAAGACTAAAATCCATCCTTGCCATACTAGAAATGTCTTGATGAACACTTATTGTACGAACAACAAAAAGAAAAGACTAAAATCCATCCTTGCCACACTAGGAATGTTTTGAGGAAAAAGGAAATTTTCTATCTAAAATTACGTTTAAATAACATACTTACCGTGACCCAACTAGTGCATTCCTGTCTTGTGCAAACTACTATCCGCCCATGCGGAGAAATTGAAAGTACTACGGCCGATAACCTCCCGGAAGTAGGTAACGTCCCCTTTGTACCCCTGGCTAGCGCCCTCTTTTTCCGGCAGCCCATCTCGACACCTGTTCCTGTGCACTTCATACGGCTAAGATTTTTCGCATTTTCTATCTGTCTATCAATTCTTTGGTGTTTCTGTTTTGTGTCCAATTATGTCTTCAAACAGGTCGCACAATTAAAACTTACTTTTAAACGACGAAAGAAAAGACAGAACTCAACCTTGCCACGGCCGTACCTTTTCCATTCGCCTTCGTCTGTTGGCTTCTTTGAGCCGCATGATCTGCTGCTCTCGTCTTTCCTTCTGCTGTTCTGCACTCATCTGACTGCCTGGTAACTGTCACAGAAGAAAGGTTATATCGCTGAAAATTGTGGAAACTGTTCAAACATGAAGACCTCATGTGAACTGGTAATCTCCCGGGGTAGACAAACACTTGAAAACAGATGTTACTTTTGATTTCACTATGTGTGTAGCTAGGTCGTGTATTTTTAAATGCAAAAATTGATCGTCTTCCAAACATTTTGTATTTGTATTTGTATTCCTTTTTATCACAACAGATTTCTCTGTGTGAAATTCGGGCTGCTCTCCCCAGGGAGAGGGCGTCGCTACACTACAGCGCCACCCATTTTTTTGTATTTTTTCCTGCGTGCAGTTTTATTTGTTTTTCCTGTCGAAGTGGATTTTTCTACAGAATTTTGCCAGGAACAACCCTTTTATTGCCGTGGGTTCTTTTACGTGCGCTAAGTGCATGCTGCACACGGGACCTCGGTTTATCGTCTCATCCAGACCACCACTCAAGGTCTAATGGAGGGGGAGAAAATATCGGCGGCTGAGCCGTGATTCGAACCAGTGCCCTCAGATCCTCTAGCTTCCTAGGCGGACGCGTTACCTCTAGGCCACACATTCCAAAGCACGAGGACGTTTTACACCACAAACAGATGTCATCACTTTCTTCATCAAGCACATTATGTACAAGAAACACGGCATCATGATAATTTTCATCAAGATGACTTTCAAACATACAACAACAGAACAAATAAATGCTGTACATATGCACACATAACTCCCTAGCAGCACAGAAAACCGACTAAATCTTGAGCAAACACTTGATCAAGATAATTTTCACTCAATTTCAGGCATGCAAAAAAAAAAAAAAAAAAGAAAAAAGAATTGCACTAATACTTAAAAAAAACCACAAGAAAGTACAATCTCTTCATCTCATTTTGTGTTCTATATTCAATGCAGTACCTTCCTTATTAACCTTATTTCACTCTCACCCACATTACAGTGCAATTGGAAATTTTCTATCTAAAATTACGTTTAAATAACATACTTACCGTGACCCAACTAGTGCAGACTCCGGCAGGGGTCTGACATTCCTGCCTGTGCAAACTACTATCCGCCTATGCGGAGAAAATAAACTACGGCCGATAACCTCCCGGAAGTAGGTAACCTCCCCTTTGTCCCGCTGGCTAGCACCCTCTTTTGACCCTCTTCTTCTTCTCTAAATTCTTCTTCTTTAAAAACATCAGTAACACAGGTCTTCTAACAGCACAGCAATGCCGCAGGAACGTGGAAACTTACTGGAGTGAAGGGAAGCTGAAAGCGGCGAACGTTTTTCAGGTAATGCTCCGTCTCTGCCCATTTCGACAGCTCCGACCTGTAGTTCTGAGAATAGTACGTGTGGTCCCTCTGAAGTTCCTGTTAAAAGAACATGCACGCATACACACATGCACACACACGCACACACACACACACACACACACATACACACACATGCATGCACACACACATGCACACATACACACACACACACATACATAAACACACACACACACACACACACATACATAAACACACACACACACACACACATAAACACACACACACACAGACATTAACACACACACACACACACACACACACACACACACACACACACACACACACACACACACACACACACACACACACACACACACACAAAGTTTCAAGTTTTAATTATCCTTTCACTCCTGTTGGAGTATGGAGGATTACTGCAAAATAATCTTTTCGTGCCCAGAACAAACATTTCCAAATACACAACAATGTCACACACACACACACACACACACACACACACACACAAACACACACACACACACAAACACACACACACACACACAGACATTAACACACACACACACAAACACACACACACACAAACACACACACACACACACACACACACACACACACACACACGCATGGATCTGAACCCAGACCCTCACCAACACTGTATCAGCAGATAACCATCTTGACCATTCTGCCCTTACCTTCCTTTTGTGTGACTGAGAATGTGATCAAGAATCAGCAGCTCTGGGACGGTTGTGCACCATCTACCATGCTGGATATTCCCAGCATCAACCATTTTTTGTTGAGATTAACTCTCTCCATACGAACGGCGAAAAAGACAACGTTAACAGCGTTTCACCCCAGTTACCATCATCAAAATATTGCAAGTGGAAGGCTCTTATACTGAAGAGGTGAATGTTGACAAATTATACCACAATTCTGACGACGGAAGCTAAAGGTTGGGTCATTCAGACACCCACTGGACATCCGAGGGGTCTGTGTAGAGGAGAAGAGAGGACTGGCCGTACTGAGTGAGTTAACCACACTGATGTCACATTCATGCCAATATGCACAGCGAGTGGTATTGTTCTTTGACTTTGAAATACCGGATTGGAATTGAAAACTGTTTTGGTCTGATTGTTAGTTGTATTTTTTCCAGTCATGTGTGTGAGTGAGTGAGTGAGTGAGTGAGTGAGTGAGTGAGTGAGTGAGTGTGTGTGTGTGTGTGTGTGTACATGTGTGCATGCATATATGTGTGTGTGTGAATACATGCTTGTGTGTGTGCGTGTGTTTGTGTGTGTGTGTGTGTATGTGTGTGTGTGTATGCTTGCATGCACATATGTGCAAGTGGGCGTGCGTGTGTTTTGTTTGACTGACATATGATTCCAAAGTGCTTTGAAAGGTTTGAAAGGCCTAGATATGCACCGTATATCATCAGCACTATGATCATAATCACCAGAACCGTAATCATAATCACTGATATTATTACTGTCACCATCATCATCATCTATATCCTACTCCTCCTCCTCCTCGTTGTCATCATCATCATCATCATCGCACTTTGAGAGGTTTGAAAGCCCTATATATATGCACCATGTATCATCATTATTATCATAATTATCATTATCACCATCATTATTGATGTCATCGTCATCAACGTCGTCGACGCAGTCGTCAAAAACACATATATCCAAACGAGACAAGGCAGCCAGAAAGTAAAACACCACCGACCTCTGCCCTGGACAAGGTCAAGGCTGCCGAGTGACCCGGGTACTTGAGCTGCAGGAGGCGCTGCAGGAAGAAGTCGGCGTGGGCGCCCCCTACGTTGATGCGACGGCAGTGGGCCGACGCTAGGCGCCCGTCAAGCACAGGCAGCACGTGGGTGGTCTGGTAGCCACAGTCCAGAATCACCCCGTCCTCTGTGCGCACAAACACACACACACACACACACACGAATGTACACATGCATACATGCACGCACACACACACACATATGTGTACGCATACATGCACACACATGTACACAAGGCACACACACACACACACACACACACACACACACAGTGAAGTTCACAAGACAAAACTGAGTCAGTTTTGCACGGTACCTGCAGTCTTAGGATGACCCCGTCCTCTGTGCACGTGCGCTCACACACACACACACACACACACAAAAACATACACACACACTTCAGAACTGGCGAATTTCAGACTTATAAAACTCCAACCACCTTTTCAGTCTTAAATTTCAGGTTTTGTCATCCCCCCCTCTTTAAACCTTAATCTTAGTGATTTAATTGCTTGTTAGTTACACATTTAATTGCTTGTTAGTTACACATTTCTTTTAGTCATTTTCTACCTTTTCTGTTTCCCGACTTCCTCTTTCCCCACCTCAATGGTACTTTGAGCGGGTGCCTGTTTCTTTCCCCACCTCAGTGCTACTCTGAGCGGGTGCCTGTTTTCCACGACTTTCTTTTTCTGTTACTACTTCCCACTCCCTGTTCCAATCACACTTGGCTCTTCTTTCTTCCTCCCTCCTCCTGTTTTCAGTATAATAATAATAATAATAATAATAGTGGATACTTATATAGCACATTATCCAGAAATCTGCTGTAGGTGCTTTACAAAAACGCTTTTGTTAACATAAAACATTATATCTATCACATACACACACCAAAATGTGACTACACACACACACACACACACACACACACACACACACACACACACACACACTGCATACATGCATTTTAACATACATGTGTATCTAACAGCTACCCTAACACATACGCACACATAGGCAGGCACAAACTTACATAAACACACGCACACACAATACACATTCATATACATGCATGTATAAATCGCATTTGTGTGAAAACACTCTGAAAATTACTACCCTGGCGATGGCCCGTTCCCTGGGATTTTCCCATTCGGTTCCACGCAAAAAGAGGGTCTTGGATGGAGTTACGTAAAAAAAAAAAAAACAGCCATGATCACAAGTCAAAATTTCTCTATCAACTATCCCATTATTTATTTAGTTAGTTTTTTGTTTTGTTTTTGTTTTTGTTTTTTTGTACACCTATAGTTGACTTCAAGTTTTTGCGCCTTTATACATATTATTAGTAGTAGTAGTTCTTTTTTATGTATTTATCTTCTTCTTCTTTTTTCTCAAGGCCTGACAAAGCGCGTTGGGTTACGTTGCTGGTTAGGCATCTGCTTGGCAAATGTGGTGTAGCGTATATGGATTTGTCCGAACGCAGCGACACCTCCTTGAGCTACTGATGCTGATACTGTACCGTACAGTCACCTCAACAACAAAGTAAACATCCATTCATCATCCATGTAATCAAAACACCAAGCACCACACACATACACACACACAGTCAGATGAACGCATGCAGAGACTCAAACAAAAATTCTAATTCATGTTGCTGAAGTTTGTTTTTCGCCATGTACTCACTGGCTTCAGGGTAATTGTGGAAAAAGCTGAAGAGCGAATCCACGCCATAGCAGACGCTGGGAATGCTGTAACACTCGAACAACAGCTCCGACATCTCTGTGGGACACCCAAACCGAATTTCACAATGCAAAAACATCAAATCAGACATCAAAAACTGACACAAACAATGTAAGTTATTTGAATTTTGAGACGATGGGCACAATAGCCGAGCGGTTAAAGCGTTGGACTGTCAATCTGAGGGTCCCGGGTTCGAATCACGGTGACGGCACCTGGTGGGTAAAGGGTGAAGATTTTTACGATCTCCCAGGTCAACATATGTGCAGACCTGCTAGTGCCTGAACCCCCTTCGTGTGTATATGCAAGCAGAAGATCAAATACGCACGTTAAAGATCCTATAATCCATGTCAGCGTTCGGTGGGTTATGGAAACAAGAACATACCCAGCATGCACACCCCCGAAAACGGAGTATGGCTGCCTACATGGCGGGGTAAAAACGGTCATACACGTTAAAGCCCACTCGTGTGCATATGAGTGAACGCAGAAGAAGAAGAAGAAGAAGAATTCTGAGACAAAAACATCCCAGAAAGCCACAACAAACAACAACCATGCAAGAAAATAACATTTCCAATCCACGAAAGGTTGGCAAAGACAGAGCAAGTTGATAATGTACGATCTCAGAAATGGTGGCCTTTGCGAATGAGTAATTAACTCCAGCCAGAAATGGAGTCAATTGGCTAGCAAATGGCGGACTATTAAAGACACGTCTTATTACTGAGTTGCTGCGAAATTTTGGCCAAGAGGAACAAATAGATGGGCCTGGTTTGCATCAGTTTGACATGGTACAGTATATGGCACCAACCAGTCAGGCAAAACAACTACAAAATGATTATTTGGATACCTGCAGGAATTTTTTCACACATCAAACCCATTAACTACATTCATCACAGATAAAATGTATATCGTTGTTCTTAACTTGAAATCAAAACAAAAATTTTATGCAAATGGGTTCATCTAAACTATTTGTTGCATGTATCATTTCAACATTTATAAATATACACAGAAAAACACACACACACACACACACACACACACACACACACACACACACACACACATGAACACCCACACCCACATGAACACAAACAGTGACACTCACAGTCACACACACACACACACACACACACACAAACTCACACATACACAGAGTCAACTTACGCTGTCGACAGTAGTTGGGATTGACGACGGCCTCCGTCAGCACCATGGGATGTTCAACACTTCCCTCAGAGTTGACGCCCAGGTGAGTGAAAATGTGATCAAAGATCTGTTCCTGTCAACATTATCAAATGACACGGCGAGTCAGTCCAGGGTGTTCAAAAACCAAAGGTATATTTTTGTACACACACATGAGCGTGCGTGCGTGTATGTGTGTATGTGTAATATAAATTGTGCCGATGATGCGTGCATAGCTCAATCAATGTACTGTTCCTTGCTGTACTGATTGTGATTATGTATTCTGTACCCATATGTAGCAAGAAAAACAGTTTAAAAATAAAGAAAGAAAGAATGTGTCTGTGTGTCCAGTTACCAAATCTATAAAGCGATAAATGTTTGAAAAACTAATAATATACAAATTTGTACTCCATATTTCTCCCCCCCCTCCCCTAATTAAACAACAACAAATAAAATTAAAAAATTTTTAAGTCAAACATGAACACAAAACCCACCTGCACATCATACGTGGTGACAACATTGCGGTCAAACTGCGATCTCAGTATCCATCGTATGACATCAATGTTCACAATGTCATTGCCAATCTGGAGTTCATTTTCCTGAACAGAAAGAAAACAAGCATTCAGACTGTTGCCCTGGGCGACGGGTGGGTGGGTGGGTGGGTCCATTAGCATATACATGCCCTTCTCAGTCCATCAGGTGGATTCCCCAAGTTCAGTCTGAAAAACGTTTCTCAAATCACGCCTTTTCTGTTCTGCCTTGGAGGGATGGCCTAGAGGTAACGCGTCCGCCTAGGAAGCGAGAGAATCTGAGCGCGCTGGTTCGAATTACGGCTCAGCCGCCACTATTTTCTCCCCCTCCACTAGACCTTGAGTGGTGATGTGGACACTCGTCATTCAGATGAGACGATAAACCGAGGTCCTGTGTGAAGCATGCACTTAGCACGCATAGAAGAACCCATGGCAACAAATGGGTTGTTCCTGGCAAAATTCTGTAGAAAAGTCCACTTCGATAGGAAAAACAAATCGAACTGCACGCAGGTAAAAATAATAAAATTAAAAAAAATTGGTGGCGCTGTAGTGTAGCGACGTGTTCTCCCTAGAGAGAGCAGCCCGAATTTCACACAGAGAAATCTGTTGCGATAAAAAGAAATACAAATACAAACACCATCTTATTATTAGGTGACCAATGTGTTCCTTGAACTGTTTGTCGGTCATGTGTGTACATGTGTGGGTGTGGTTTTGTGCGTGCGTGCGTGCGTGCGTGCGCATGTGTGTGTGTGTGCACATGCTTGTTTATGTATGGTGGACTGGATGTATACATGTATGTTGATGAATGAACAACTTGTTACATTGCAAATGCCAGAAGGTCCGTGCCTGGGAGGTGTGAGTAGGAGGAGGAGGAGGAGGAGGAGTTGTTGTTGTTGTAATTGTTGTAGTCGTGGTAGTTGTTGTTGTTGCAGCAGTAGTTATAGTAGTTTAACCCTTTCACCGCCAGTCAATTTAGAGTGCAAAATTCACTTGTGCTATGAACACTGAAAATACAGCGTCTAAGAATAGTTGGGGATTACCCCTGCGATGTATAAAAAATATGGCCTATCCTACCACTGAACATTAACAGCAGTAGGTTCATGTATAACAGAGCCATGATCTGGTCACCCTTCAGTGACATCTGTCCTCTACCTAGCTTGTGCATAAATGTGAGTTTGGCGGTGAAAGGGTTAAGTATGACAGTTGTGTCTGACCATGACCATCAGAACAGCAGAGGAGAAGGCAACTGCTGTCTCGACAGTCAATACTGGGCTAGAATTTGATCATAGTGGAGAACGTCTTGCCCAAACTACATCCCCACTCTCTCAACAATCAATACTGGGCTAGAATTTGACCATAGTGGAGAGCGTCTTGCCCAAACTACATCCCCACTCTCTCAACAATCAGTATCTGGGCTAGAATTTGATCATAGTGGAGAGCATCTTGCCCAAACTACATCCCCACTCTCTCGACAATCAATACTGGGCTAGAATTTGATCATAGTGGAGAGCGGCTTGCTCAAGCTACATTCCCACTCTCTCGACAATCAATACTGGGCTAGAATTTAATCACAGTGGAGAACATCTTGCCCAAACTACATTCCCACTGTCGACAGTCAATACTGGGCTAGAATTTAATCACAGTGGACAGCGTCTTGCCCAAGCTCCTGGTCAAGAGGGCGTTGCAATGGTTTCCAAAGGCCAACAATCCCCCAAGGCTACAGCACTAGTAAAGCCAGTGCAATCTTGCCTCCTAGTTTGACAGTTACAGTCCTTCACAAAAGACAAAGCTGTAAATGAATTCCCATAGGAGTGGGGAAAACCGGTCATCACAGAGCCCTCACATTGCTGTTGGACCAACTGTAAGCTTAGGCCAATGTTTGATACAAGTTGAGATATCATTCTGAACAGGACAGGGCAGTACCTTCTTTCCCCGCTGCTTGGCGGTGACATTTCGGAAAATCATCTTGGGCTTGTCGTCAGTGGCCCATCCCACACGACAACTGCAGGACCCTGCAAAACACTCTGTGATTAGGTTTCTTGAAACCATTTTGCAGACATCTGCCACAACTTGGATTAAGTTTCTGAATTACACACAACCTGGATTAAGTTTCAGAATTACACACAAGTGCACCATCAGTTTCTGTCTTCTTCTTTTTTTTCTTCTTCTTCTTCTTTTTTTTTCTTCTTTTTTTTCTTTTTTTTCCCCTTGTCATTAGCAAAACAAATTATATGCAACACATACCCATCTCATGAACTTCCTTCAACCAATATCAACAGCTATAAAACCAGAGAAATAAAATGAGATTACAAAATGTTTCTTGGCTCCGAAGAACACAAGATTTTTTTTTTCATGGACAGAATCAAATGCTGTAAAATTAGTCTTCTTTCCTATGCTACTTCTCAACAGCTTCACTCACCATTGTGCACTATTCATGTGCTGACTGGGACCAGTGTCATCACTGGCTCTGGGTTTTGTGGGGAATAAATGTCTTGTTGTTTTGGGTTGGTTCTAGGTGTGGGAAGAGATTAGAATTCCTTTTGGATACTGCTGAATTTCGTCATTACCCCACTGTACCCACTTTGGGGGGAAGGATGCAGAATGTGGAGTGATGGCCTAGTGGTAACGCATCCGCCTAGGAAGCGAGAGAATCTGAGTGCGCTGGTTCGAATCACGGCTCGGCCGCCGATATTTTCTCCCCCTCCACTAGACCTTGAGTGGTGGTCTGGACGCTAGTCATTCGGATTAGACGATAAACCGAGGTCCCGTGTGCAGCATGCACTTAGCGCATGTAAAAGAACCCACGGCAACAAAAGGGTTTTTTTTTGTTTTGTTTTTTTTTTTCTGCCCCATCATCTGCACCGTTTCAGTGGCATTACTCCCACGCCGCTCATTTAGATTCCCCCATACACGGCCACACCCGGGTTCGTCCGTCGCAGTTCCAGCGTCGGCAGTCCACAGGGAACCATCGATGTTAGGTCGCCTGGTCTGGACGCTAGTCATTCGGATTAGACGATAAACCGAGGTCCCGTGTGCAGCATGCACTTAGCGCATGTAAAAGAACCCACGGCAACAAAAGGGTTGTTCCTGGCAAAATTCTGTAGAAAAATCCACTTCTATAGGAAAAACAAATAAAACTACACGCAGGAAAAAATACAAAAAAATGGGTGGCGCTGTAGTGTAGCGACGCGCTCTCCCTGGGGAGAGCAGCACAAATTTCACACAGAGAAATCTGTTGTGATAAAAAGAAATACAAATACAAATGGTTAAGATGCTCATCTGCCAACAGTGTCCGTGAGGGTCTGGATTCAATTCCTGCTCTTGCCTTTTCTCCTGAGTTTGACTGGAAATATCAAACTGAGCATCTAGTCATTCAGAGGAGATGATAAACTGAGGTCCCGTGAACAGCAAGCACTTGGCGCGCTGAAAAAGAGCCCATGACAACAGAAGAGTTGGGTTTTTTGGGTTTTTTTTTTTTTTGTTTTTGTTTTTTTTTGTTGCTGCCCCATCATCTGCACCGTTTTGGTGGCATTACTCCCACGCCGCTCATTTAGATTCCCCCATACATGGCCACACCCGGGTTCGTCCTTCGCAGTTCCAGCATCGGCAGTACACAGGGAACCATCAATGTTAGGTCGCCAGGAGGCCACACACCAGAAGAGATCCTGCACTGCTGCTGAGTCACTTCGGTGGTGTTCAGTGTACAACAGAAGAGTTGTCCTCTGGCAAAATTTTGTAGAAGACATCCACTTTCATAAGGACACATACACTCCAGGCCTGACTGGTGTGTTGGAATATGCTGCTGTCAGGCATCTGCCTAAAAGATGTGGTGTAGCGTATATATACATAGACTTGTCTGAACACAGTGACGCCTCTTTGAGAAACTGAAACAGAAACTGTCAGGCTTGCCTACCCCCAAATCTGCTTTTCATGAACAACACACATTAGAATCAGGGACAGGGTATTATTTTCAGGAATATCTCAGCAAACACACAACAGGTGTCTGACAGCTAGAAGCATCATGCCTCCACTTTCAAAAGGCTGTCCGCATTAAAGATGTTGGTGCTTACCCGCATGTGTATTGGTCTTGCCAAAGTTACTTCGCCAGTGACAGAAATCGCTTAGGTACTGTGCGAATAGTTCCTGCTTTTCACAAAGTTGCTTTGGTAATATTCGGCAGCATTTCCATAAGTCTTAAAGAAGTGTCTTTGGCAATGGTCGAAAAGCCATGTAAGGGTGCACATATAAGTTATACCCAATAGATACTTAGGGGAAAAAAATGTTACAGTCGGAATTTTAATTTTCCAGGACATGCAGCAAACATCCGTATTTCCAGGGCCCTCTGTCCATTTTTTCTGGAACAAATACTGGCCCTCAGTAACAGAAGGTATGCCTGAACTGTAGAACACAAGATCTGTTTCATGGACAGAATCAAATGATAAAAAAAATTACAATCCCGTTTCTTATGCTGCCTCTTCACAGCTTCACTCACCATTGTCAATGACAACAGGAACCTTGCCATCACCGTGGTCTGGCACAGGGTAGTCAAAGGTTTTGTCAGGAACAGGCTTCTCATCCTTGAATTTCAGAACTTCCACACTGCTCTCGGCCATTCTTCTGTAACGTCTTTTTCACCTGAAAACAAAAAGTACAAGCAGAAAATCACCTAACCTTAAGATGGGTTTTCTTTGTTTACAACCGTTTATGAAGCTTCAATGTTTATCAGTCACAGGACACATAAATGTAAATATTTATGACAAACTGAAAAAAAAGGAGAATAGGGGAAAAAGCATGGAAACAGTAGGAGAGAGACTGTACGTGTGCGTATTTGTGCATGGATAAAAAGTAGCCGCTGTTGTCAGTCTTCGAAATGTGTGTGGATATAATATATATTTTTTGTGCTGTGTGTCAACCTATATCAGTATATACTATATCATATGATTAATGAATTGTGCCATGCTGTTAGAATAAGAATGTCTTCATATATATTGCAACTACTGTACTTCTGAAATAAAGAACCTGCTTTGCAAAGTAAAGGGGAAAAAAAGAAAATCACTAGCTTGTCAATAGACACACACAGAGACCTCAGAGAGAGAGAGAGAGAGAGAGAGAGAGAGAGAGAGAGAGAGAACTTTGTATGATAGATGTCTCATCCAATAAGAGAGAGAGAGAGAGAGAGAGAGAGAGAGACAGAGAGACAGAGAGACAGAGAGAGACAGAGACAGAGAGAGAGAGAGAATAAAATAATTTTGTATGATAGATGTCTCATCCAATATCAAGCATCTAAACTGAAGAGAGTGTGTGTTCATTTACACTTGCATACTTTTTTTTTTCTATCAGTACTGTTATTCCTATCATTTGTATCCCTTTTCCCTAAATTTCATCTTCTGTCAGTGTCATTCATTCATCTATTTCTTTCTTTAGGTTTTGTTGTTGTTTTTTGTTTTGTTTTTTTCAAAATCATTTGTTGTTGTTTTTTGTTTGTTGGTTGGTTTTTTGTTGTTGTTAATTCCTTAATTAAATCAATCGAGATTTATTAACTTTTGTATCTCATTAAATTTTTTTATTTCTTCTTCTTCCATTAATGTTCAGCGGTCATAATTTTGACCATTTCTGGCATTTTTTTTTCATTTCCTTTTTTTCCCCTCAAGGTCTGACAAAGCGCGTTTGGTTACGCTGCTGGTCAAGCATCTGCTCTGCAGATGTGGAGTTGTGTGGGATTTGTCCGAACGCAGTGACGCCGCCTTGAGTAACTGAAGTCTCAAAGAAATGATTCCTTTCCTGTCGAAATCAACTTCATGTTCATGCACTTCTGTTCACATATCGCCATATGCAGATTAGTACACTAACCTGTAACCCCCGCCCCACTTTATCAGACTGCTTGCAGAACAAAAGATCTGCAATGAATCAAATCTTTAACGGTAGGTCGAAAAACAAAAGCTTCAACGATCACTGACCAGTGTTCGTGTTGAAGCGCTGATCTTCCTTTCAATTTTTCGGAATAATCTCCCTTCACAGGAAAGGCTACTCTAATTGACAGAGAAATAATAACCACGTTGGGCAGTGCTTTGCAGTCAACAACGTAAACAAGACATAGTAAAAAACTTAAAATGTCATCCAACGGCGTGCGTTTTGCAGCAAAACAACTTGTTATAGGCATGAATCAGTTATCGAGAAAACCACGCACATCTCTCTTCCGTTTTTCTTCTGTGAGAATGCTTTGCTCAGGATCTGATGCAAGGTTTGCGACATTTTCGACCAAGGATTCCAGAAAGGTGTTTCGCGTACCTGGGCTCTATCCTACCATCAGCAAATTCAAAGAAAACTCTGCACAGTGTTCACTTGTTCTTCAGCAGCAAAGGCAAAATAGCAGTAGTGCAGACAGTTCTGGATCAGATGCTGGCACTGGAAAAACTGAACTTGGGAAAATAACATCACGCCTGGCACTGCAGTACACATGCAAAGTGTGCGGCGAAAGAAACGCAAACTCGTTTTCAAAGCTTGCCTATGAAAAGGGATTGGTGATTGTAACATGCAAAGGCTGTAAAAATCGACATCTCATTGCAGACAACTTGGGCTGGTTTAAAGACATTGAACACAAGTACGTAAAAAAAAAATATATAGCAGATATACAAATTTATTATTTGTAAGCCCACCGCCCACCCCCCTCACACACACACACACACACACATTATTATACACATAAGTGTGCACTCACATGAACCTGTAAATGCACACACACACATATTATACACACAAGTGTGCACTCACATGAACACGTAAATGCACACACACACAAATCACAGCACGTTGTTTATATTACGTAATGTGTATAAATTTACAGGTATCAGATGGGAGCATCTTATAAAGTCCTTGTTTGGAAAGCATTTGACTGCGGTGTTGAGGGTCACAAAAATTTGAAATATTGTGCTATCACTCCTTGTCAGTAGACTATAATAATGCTGGCTTAAATATTTTGCTATCACTTCATCAGTGGTTTATGATAATGGAAGCTGAAATATTGTGCTATTTCTCATTATCAGTGGTCAGTATAATAATGCTGGCTTGTAATGTCCTGCACCTAACAAATGAATGATGTTTACTATTCAAAACTTTGACAAGTTTCAAACATTCAAGGAATCACATGTATGAATTTGATCAATATTGAGGAGCATGAATATATTATTAGCAATAAGATATTAACATGCCTTTAAGATCATTGGAAGCTGATGCATACTTGCATATGTATGTTCTTTATTTTCTTTATTTTGAAAAAAGATAAAAATGATTTTGAAATCAAACATTTATATAATTAGTGTGATTTTTTTTCTTCTGTTTCTTCCAGCTGGGGTTTCTTGAACACATTCAGTCTGGAAAATTAATTTCCATTTGTCAAGATCAGTGACACTGTTCTGAGAAAGTGTGTAGCTGCTTCTCATAAAGTTCATGCATTCTCTGGAATGGCAGGAGTGTGTGTGTCATTAACCCACATCAGCTAGATCCCACTGCTGTAGTTAAGGATGATTAAAAAAGGGGGAAACAGGATGTTACTGAACTTCATTTATATGATAGTCAGTCATATCAGACTATGATCACCAGAACAGCAAAAGAAGCATCTGCTGTCCTGTCTAGAATTTGATTATAGTGGAGAGTGTCTTGCCCAAAGGCCAACTAGCCCCCAAGGCTGTAGCACTAAGAGCTATTGCAATCTTGCCTCCTAGTTTGAGAGTCATAGTTCTTCACAAAAGACTAAGCTGTTAATGACTTCCCATTGCAGTGGAGAAACAATTAATCAAACAGCTCTCACTTTGCTGTTGGCCCAAGTGTGAGCTTTTGTAAATCCATAGATAGACAGTGGTATATATGCATATATGAAATGATCTACAAGGACTTAGCACCCCACCCCCTTTACTCTCTCCTCTAAAGGAAAAAACACCACAGATTGTATTTTTCCTGATGTCATATATATACATATATATACACATATATATATATGTGTGTGTGTGTGTACACATATGTGTGTGTGTTTTATTTATGTATATTATTACTACAGTGTAGTCATCAATATTGATCAGTATTATTATCTCTGCTTTCCACCAGGAACATTGAAGAAATGCTTGCTGCACATGGAGAAAAAGTGATGAGAGTTGCTGAAGGTGCCATTGAGCTGTTTGAAGATTCCGTTGAGGAGCAGAAAGAAGACAACTGATAAGCAAAGGAAACCTGGACTGATGACACTTTTTTTCTGTGTATTGTTTATTGATATTGTTGCTTGTGTGTGTGTGTGTGTGTGTGTACATATATGTGTGTGTGTGTACGTATATGTGTGTGTGTGTGTGTTCCAGAATGGTGTGGGAGGTGGGGGGGTACATTTTGTTTTCTATACTGATGATGATAATGTTGATGTTGCTGCTAATGGGGGTCCATTTAGATTTGGCACTGCCTAAAAAGGCAGTCAGTGAATTTTCTTCTTTTTTTTCTCTTTTTTTTTATGAAGTTCATGGCTTTTCTCTCTTTTTTTCTCTCTCTTTTTTTTAAAGAGTTATTTGGGTAATATTAGTGGATAATTCATTAAATTTCATGACTAGTTCATGAACAAGGCATCAGTCGCATTCATCTTCTTCAAATTCTCATGCCAGATCTTCATGAATGGAATGGTCTGATGAATGTTAATGGATGTGCGGTTCCCATGAATAGTTTATGAACATTTTGATTCATGAACTTCATATTACTTAATTGACTGTAAGAAATATGATGCTTTTCGTTTGACTTGCAATATTTTTGATAATATAAGGTTTGACCCATTCATTCAGGCTTTGTGGTCTTGGTCAGGACAAAGGCTACCCCTACATCCAGATGCATACACGTGTTTTCCGTCTATAGCTTGGTTTTGCCATGTTCCAATTGGTCTGGCACATACCTAAGAGGACCCGTTTTTTATTACTTCAGTCCCGTTATTGCCTGAACAAAACAACTAATTTTCCTGAACGATTTATGCGTAATATGCAGTGATGTATGTAGGTTTCTGAATCGTTGGCCTTGGGTGTCTCTTAGTCTTATTGTTGGGGAAGGATATGTGGCTCTGAAGCTTTTGATGGCTTTCACTGCAGCAATTAAAAAGTTTCTGGAACATAGTTTCTGACACACCTGATCTCTGAATGATGACTGTTAATGCCCTACCTAACAGCCTGAACGACCAGATAAATCCTTTCTTCTGCTGTGTATGGTATGCAGATCTTTTCACCTTCAACAGGACCACTCCGGAGCAATATGTTCTAACTGACAAATCAGTTACGTCCGTCCATCCATACATTCATTCATCCAGTCAGCCAGCCAGCCTGCCTGCCTGCCAACAAAAAAACTCAAGACAAATACAATCAACCAACCCAATGTTTTCTCTTCAACACATGCAATTCCTTTTTGCAACACAACACATAATGTGCAATCGGTCAGTCTATCGGTTACTGGAGATACATCACACCATATCACATGACTTCACATCATATTACACATCACATTATACCCCACCACATCATACGATATCACATTAAACCACATCACATCACACTATATCATATTACACCACATCGCATTACACCACATCATACCATATCACATGACATCACATCACACCATATTACATTACACATCGTGTTACAATACATCACATTACACCACACCACACCATATCACATTACACCACATCTACATCATATAACATCACATAACACTATATCACATTACACCACATCACATCATATTACACAACATCATACTACACCACATCAAATGACATTACACCACACCACACCACACCACATAATAGTACACCACACCACATCATATTACACAACATCAAATTATATTGCACCACTCCACCCACTGACCATGAACGACACCACCATCTCCCTGTGGTGAATGTCACAACCCACCCCCACCCCCTCCCTCTTTCCTCACCCCCATCCCCACTTAAAGAGAGGTTCTCTGCCAGCACAGCAACTGAGTCACCGTGTGTCTGTAGCGGGAGCCCATGATGTAGTAGATGATGAAGTTGAAGGTGGCGTTGATGAAGGAGAAGACGTTGAGGATCCAGTGGCCCATCATGAAGAAGTTATGGTGCCTGCGCCCCGCGTTCATCTCTGGCATAAAGAGCAGCGCGAACCTGCATAAACAGGCATAAATCCTCTAGAAAAAAATACGGTTAACATGATGGTAGTGTTTGTTTTTTTTCAGAATGATAGCTGTCAACATGCAGTCAATGAAAAGAAACAGAAGTATGAATATTACAACTAAAAAAACATTCAATCACTAATCACAAACTGAAAAAAAAACAAAGAAAGCAAATGATGAAAATATAGTGAAAGAGTTCAATACTGGGACACTTTTTTTTTTTAACCAGGGATAAACGATTGTAAAGGTATGGGGAACAGTAACAGTATCAGTAGCTCAAGGAGGCGTCACTGCGTTCAATCAAATTCATATACACTACACTACATCTGCCAAGCAGATGCCTGACCAGCAGCGTAACCCAACACACTTATTCAGGCCTTGAGAAAAAAAAATCAGTAGAATGATAATAATATTATACACAGATATTCTTGAAACTCATAATTTTATAATCATTTTTGTATAGGAGTTTTCTAGAATCCTCCAGTTGTTGTCTCGTTCGTCATTTATCAGATGGATTCCCCCGTCTCCTCGATGAAGGCGGCAGTATGTCACAGGTCCTCCAGTCCTCCGTAGAACTTCCGGGCCGCTGGGATTGGGTTGGGCCAGGTTTTCTCTCGGAGCGCTTGGTGGAGCGGGCAGGACTGCAGCAGATGTTCTGTTGTCTGGCTGCCTGTTCTGCAAGGGCACTGCTCTGTGTTGACGATATGGAGTTTCTTGTATAGATGGTGTTTCAGTCGGTTGTGGCCTGTCCTGAGCCTGAAAATGGCTACCTGCTCTCAACGAGTCAGCAGGTAGTACGGGTCTGCTCTGCTGTGGCGTGAATGCTGCTGCTTCCACTTGTTCTGCAGCTTGGCCTTAATGATGGTCCTGGATTCAGAGTAGCTGGCAGACCTGTCCGTCTGCTCTTTTGTAGTGTCTTCCTTTGCCAGGGAGTCAGCAGTCTCGTTGCCAAGCACGTTGCAATGGGAGGGAATCCACTGCAGGGTGACTGTGTAACTTGTGCAGAGAGAGGCGAGAGAGGAGGACAGATCGTTGAGTTCTGGATCTCTGTTGGACCAAAGGGCCTGCAAAATGGACAGGGCTTCGGTCAGGAAGACAACGTTGTGGCTGACGTAGGGGCTGACCTCAATGTGGGCTGCTGTTGTTTTCAAAGCTTCTGCTTCGGCTCTGTAACTGGTGGAGTACAGGCTGGTAGCGAGGCAGATCTTTTCTTCTCTGCCTCCTGGATACTGAACATAGACTCCTGCCCCTCTGTTCCAAATGGCATCTGCTGCACAGCCGTTGTTGTAGACATGAGTCCAGAACTCGTTGGGGAACTGGATGTGGAGGTGTTCATGGGTGAGGGACTTTCTTTCAGGGCCGCTTTGGGAATCTTTGGGGCCAACACCAGGAATGCTGCACTGGATGAGGGGAGGGCTTCCTTCGCTCCAGGCAGGGATGGCAAGACAGCGGGGTATCACTTTGGGGGCATGGTCAAGGATATCTTGATGTTGTTCTAGGATCCTGCTCCGGTGTACGAAGCTCACTCTCTTCAGCCATCCTTTTGTTGGCTGGGACAGTCTGTCCTTCATGGGGTGGCCTTGCAAACTTGAACTCGGCGGCCTGGGTCAGGTGTTTAGCGTCTCTGCGGTCCTCAAGGGGCTGGAGCTCTGTGATGGTTTCAAGCTCCTGAATTGGCGTAGACCTCATGGCCCCTGTGATGATATGGGTAGCTTCATTCTGAACCTTGCTGATCCGTTCAATGTTGGACTTGGCCTTAGTGCCCCATGCAGTCATGCCATACTCCAGCACTGGCCTGACTCTACCAGTGTACAGCCTCCTGAGGGTTGTGTTGTCTGCGCCCCATGTTGTTCCTGCCAGATTCTTCATGAGGGCAAGTCGTACTTTTGCTCTTGATTCTGCTTTCTCTGCTTGCTTTTTCCTCATCAGGCATTTGTCAAAAGTGACTCCCAGGTATGTGGGGTTGTTCTCAGCAAGCAGAGTTTGTCCACTGATGTGCAGGGTGGGTTTCTGTTCTTTGGGTGAGAGGCTGAAAACTGTGTAAGTGGTCTTTTTGGCATTATTGTCACCAGCCACTGTTTTGTCCAGCTTTTATGAACATCCAGCACCTGCGGTAGACTTTAGCTGGCAGTTGTGAGGTGTTCTTCCGAGCACCATAGGACAAGATCGTCTGCAGATGGCTCCCTGGACTTTGAGTGGCACATCTTTGACGATGTCATTGATAAAGAGGAGGAATAGTGTAGGGCTGAGGACACCTCCTTGAGGAAATCCTTCTCTCAGTGTCTTCTTCCGACTGTATGCTCCATTGACATGGACTCGGGCCTTCCTATTGTTCAGGTACTGCAAGATCCACTGGTACATACAGCCAGTCACACCACTCTTCTGGAGCTTCCTCCGGAGACCATCCTTCCAGACTTTGTTGTATGCCTTTTCCATGTCTATCCACACCGTCAGTGTATGCTGTTTGTCCTGGAAGCCATCCTCGATCTTCTGGGCTATGTTGGTCACTTGGTCCTCAGTGGAATGATGTGGCAGAAGCCTGCCTGCTCTGGAGTGATGATGTTGTTCTTCTCCAGGTGCCAAACTAGGTGCGAGTTGATCATACGCTCTAGGAGCTTGCCCACACAGCTGGCGAGGCTGATGGGGCAATAACTATCAGCCCTGTCAGCTTCTCGCCAGCTCTGTGGAACATGCCCCGTCTTCCAACTGTTGCTGAAGAGAGTAAGGAGTTTGGTCTCTGCTTTGGTGCCAAGGTGTTTTAGCATTTCGTTGGTGACTTTGTCATGGCCTGGAGATTTTTTGTCCTGCAAAGACTTTACGGCTTCTTCAAACTCCTTCAGTTTGAAACTGAAAGGCCTGTCCATATATTCAGGTTGGTCTTGGCCATCCTGATGTTTCTTTATTTCATCATGGACTTGTTGTTTTCTGTCCTCTGACACAGTGAATCCTCCAGTAAATGGAAATGAACAGTAAGTTGGTATATGTGCCATGAATCTCGGCTTGCAATGTAAATTATGTATCGATTAGAGAGAAACACAACGTGTGTTTCTTTTGCTAATTTGTGTCATTGCTATCTTCATAATGGTATGCATATCATTCCATGATGTTCTGACTCGCTCTTTTTTCTTCTTATTCTTATTTTGCATGTGTACGTTTTACTTATTTACTGGATATTATTATTACTTACTGGATATTACTTTATTAGGGGTATTTTCAGGGATTTTATATACACCACACACTCACACACACACACACACACACACACACGCACAAACTAAACTATACTTACCATTACAGCCACTCACCTGAACAAACCATTCGGAGTCACACAGACGATGAAAAACACCGAGTTGTAAACCAACATCTTGGTCAGAGCGATCTCTTGTAACGAAGTATGCCCACCATCACCTTCCTCACTCCAACCACCACCACCACCACCACGAGAAGAAATCCCAGCTCGCCACTTGGCAGCCTGACGTAATTTCACTGACGTCAAAATCGTTGTTGACGTCACCACCACAATCACCACCCCGGGCAAACCAATTCCATACACGAACACGTCCAAGAAATCCACCAGCTTCTGATGTCGGTAGTAAAATTCGCTCCCTATCACCGTCATGATTTCGGCTTCGTTTATCGGGTCATAGGCGCACACGATGTGGTAGCGAGTGACCACAACAAAGTAGACGCCGACGATTACGACGAAGAAGGCGACGATGATGCAGGTGGTGGTGGATGTGCGTAGGACGGTGCGGGAGCGGAGGGGGTGGAGGATACAGAAGCATCTCTCACTGGCGATGATGGCGGACATAACCTGGGACACCCAGGAGAAGCCGTAGAACCCAAGGAGGTAGTGGTTGGTCACCCACTGCAAAACGGGACCATGACTGCAACATAATTTAAGTGATGATGATGATATGGATACTTATACAGCGCCTATCCTTGGTTGGAGACCAAGCTCTAAGCACTTTACTTATACAGCGCCTATCCTCAGTCTGAGACGAAGCTCTAAGTGCTTTACAATCTTGGGGTCATTTTGCACAACAGGCTGCCTACCTGGGTAGACTGCCGACTGACGGCTGCCATTGGGCGCTCATCATTCGTTTCCTGTCTGGTATCATTCAATCAGATTTCAGGCACACACACACACGCACACACTGGCACACACACACTAAGACAGACATCAGTGTGACATTTAGCATGTATGGCTGTTTCTATACCCCGCCATGTAGGCAGCCATACTCCGTTTTCAGGGGTTTGCATGCTGAGTATGTACTTGTATCCATAACCCACCGAACGCTGAGATGGATTACAGGATCTTTAACAGGCGAGTTTGATCTTCTGCGTGCATATACACACGAAGGCCAACACCAAGTACACCCTCCACGGCCACACCCTTGAATGAGTGTCTCGGGGTCACCCGACAGTCAAACTGTCCTGTTGAGTCCATGTGGGCAATGTTTGTGCAAGGGCCAACAGAATACTGGGCTTCCTGAGAAGGAACTTGAAGGTGTGCTCAACCAAGACAAAGGAGCTCGAGTACGAGGTCATAGTTAGGCCCATTATGGAGTACGCTTGCACCATTTGGGACCCGCACATCGACAAGCTGACCAACAAGCTGGAGAAAACCCAGCGAAGAGCAGCCCTCTTTGTCCTGAACCGGCACAGAAACACATCCAGAGTTGCCGATATGTTAGATCAACTCCAGTGGACCTCCCTTCAACAACGCCGCCACACCAGCCAACTTGCCATGCTGTACAAGATACAGAGCGGCCTGGCATGCGTAAGGTGTGACAGCCTCAAAACCCTGACTGCAAGCAACAGAAGAACGTACCACACAAACCAGTACTAGCGGATCACATGCTTCACAGATTACAGAAGCTGCTCCTGTTTCCCCTGAACCATCTGTGACTGGAATGTCCTCCCTGCTGAGACCATCCAGTTCCCCCTCCTTGGACACCTTCATCTCCAAGGTGTCCAGATCACAGTAAACTCTAAACCCCTCTGCCTTTTTTTTTTCCGGTGGTACAGCGATTCGCGGGCTTGCAGCTTCACTTAGGTTGCTACAGGGCCTTGGGCCTGAACTGAAGGCCTGAGTGCAGCTCCGCATGCAGTTGCGCCTTAACCGTTAGGGCCACAATTCTTTTCCCCTCCTCTCTTCTCTCTCCCTCTCCATGCTGCACACCTCCCACATGTCAATAATAGCCGGACTAACGGCTGATGGGCATTGCAGGAAGAAGAAGAAGAAGGGGGTTCAGTCACTAGCAGCTGAGGTCTGCACATAATTTATGTTGACCACCCTTTTGTCTCCACCCTTTTCCCACAAGGTGCCGTTACCGAGATTCGAACCCAGGACCCTCAGATTGAAAGTCCAATGCTTTAACCACGCGGCTATTGCGCCCGTCTGGGCGGTGAGTGAGTATAAAACTCAGTGGTTGGTAATGTCCTAATTTAGCGTCCTAAAATATTGCACCTATTTAAACCGAAAATTTTTCGTATACTTCAGTGTAATGGAGACGACGGGCGCAATAGCCGAGTGGTTACAGCGTTGGACTGTCAATCTGAGGGTCCCGGGTTCGAATCACGGTGACGGCGCCTGGTGGGTAAAGGGTGGAGATTTTTACGATCTCCCAGGTCAACATATGTGCAGACCTGCTAGTGCCTGAACCCCCTTCGTGTGTATATGCAAGCAGAAGATCAAATACGCACGTTAAAGATCCTGTAACCCATGTCAGCGTTCGGTGGGTTATGGAAACAAGAACATACCCAGCATGCACACCCCCGAAAACGGAGTATGGCTGCCTACATGGCGGGGCAAAAACGGTCATACACGTAAAAGCCCACTCGTGTGCATACGAGTGAACGCAGAAGAAGAAGTAATGAAGACATATGAGAGACGTTGCGTGTAGTCGACCCTACTAATCAAGAAACAGGTATCAAATTCGACGCGAAATGACCCACAACACGAACCCGAACCGACGCTTAATTGTCCTCTCAAGCTGCCATGTTTTTCTTGCTTTCATTTTCATGGTTTGCGGGACAAAAAACGGAAAAAAGCAAGATGGCGACAAGTTAGTTTAGTGACTGGATTCGCATGAAAACTGAGTAAAATAACGTTCAAAATAGAGTCGAAAACCACTGAAAGTTGGTGGCACAACACTGATCTACTAATGGTAATATCGTTTCATCTATGCATAAAAATTGCCAGTAAAATAGGTCCATGAATTTAGGACGTTAAAAATAGGACTTGTAATTCACCGAACTGATTTTTTTTTCTTGTTGAAGTGAAAGCTTGCGACATGATAGAGGAAATTCACATCATTCATACAATCAACAAACACCCATTGTTGATGTTTCAGCCGTTTGCCGGAAACAGAGGCCGGAAGTTCCGATCCCAATCATTTATCCATTGATCCCTGCTTGAGGTGTACACCCCGAGTTCACAAATTTCGCAGAGAAATGTACTGTGACAAAACGTACTGCACTACACTACACTGAGTGAGTGAGGGCTGGTTCTTCGCTTGCGAAGATCAGTGGGAAGTTCCCGCCAGGGATGGGCGGCATGCCTTTTGATGACTAATTAGTCCAATCCGTGATCTGCAGAGTCTGTGGCATTGTGGGCAGGTGTAGATCTGGCCTGCGTTGCTGGGCTGTGGACCTGGGTCTTTCCTTCTCCTTTTCTCCTGGATGTTCAGTCTTCTGGTTTCCTCAAAGTGTTGGGTTCCCCTGAGCGTTGAAGATCTCCAGCTACCTCTATCTGATGCTTACTGCTCCCATGTCTTGGGGTTGATGTCCGCTTGGTACGGTTGCTTCTTCAGTTGGTCCTTGAATCTTTTCTGTGGTGCGCCTGTATTGCACTAAAAAACACTTCACTACACTACACATAAGTACATTATATATTATAAGCCTGTCAGTCTGCCTGTCTCTGTTTCTGTTTTTTTCTATCATTTATCGGTCGGTCTGCCTGTCTTACTCAATTTTCATCATTAATTAAATGCCAGTTGCTTGCAGAGAAAACTCCACTGACTGTCCTGCTCACGAACAATTCACTGTCAAGCTGGAACTGAAACGGTGGGGGATATAAAGCGTGCCTCGCAAAATGTCAACAGTAAAGATTGTGATTCTGTTCTGATTCGATAGAGAACCCCCACCCCCACCCCCCTTTTTTTTTTCTTTCTTTTTATTTCTTCCCTTTTCTTTTTTTTTTTAGTTTTCTTACTTCCTTTTCTACTTCACCAGCCGTGATGAGACACAAAGAGAGCAAAACTGCAGCAGAAAAACAACTGATGTAACTGACTGAGAGATTCGCGGTGAAAACGAACAGTCCATCGCCGACACTGACGTAACATTCATTGAGAAGCCATGGAATTTAAATGCGCAGGTTGGGGCTTCTGAAAAAACACAATGCACTTGCAGGTGTCAACTTGCAGTAAGAGGGTCTGATGTATAATTATTTCCAACAATCTAATTCATACATCGTTCCCACCACTGTCAGTATAGTTAATGAGTTCATTGAAAACAGGTGTTCACTGAGGATGTCTTTTGGTAACCACAATTTCCTGGGCATAAGGCTCAACGTTTAGGGCTCAACCCAGTGCTCCATCCACTGCATGTACCCTATCATGGATGACCTCGCTTGTGGCAGACTTCAGGGGAGCATGCAGTTTTGTTCACCG
>NC_134906.1:2350229-2385229 GCF_041734735.1 Babylonia areolata | reverse complement strand
CTTGACATCTTGGGCTAGGTGGCGAACGGTTATGCGGCGACTATCCTCCAAAATGGCGGCCACTACTTGCCGGCCGGATAGTGTCAGTCGTCCGGGAAAGGGAGCCGTTTCCAAACGGATGTCCGACCACACTTGAACTGACGATGCCAAGCTTTGCTACGTCATACGATGGGGCATCCTTCCCATAAGTCTCTTTCATCTCATCAACTGTCTTCCTTGGTGTGCGGCCTCTCCAAAGTGCAGAAACTTGACTGATTACCGCTCAGCATTCAACTGGCTCCATTATCACAACTTGCTCCACCATACCACCTATAACAGAGGAACTATCACGAGTTCAGAGATGTAAATTACCACGTGAGCTATAGAGATATCTATTGTTATACATGTGCAATCTCAGACTCCTACAATAACCGGAATTAAGTCAGGGGAAATCTTTAGTGAACATCCGTCGTAAATGTACACCTCCCACAACGCACACACACACACACACACACTGACGCCACACAAACCAGCTCCCGCGACATGCACACACAGACACTACTGTATACGTACGTATAATGCACACATACATTACCAGTTTTGTCACTGTGGTCGCACGGCACAAAATTCCAGCAACCCCACCGCATGTCACATTCTTTAGTGTACTGTATTATTTTGAAGGTCCAGCTAGAACTTGAACTCCATTCTGGCAATAATAATCTGCGTGTTGTTGGTTTTGTAATGGCTCGTGCTCTTCCTTTTCAGATCAGACTTACACCCGCTCCCTCTTTTATATTATTATTGATTGATTGATTTGATTTTATTTTATTTTGTACGCTTATAGTTGACTTCACCAAGTTTTTGCGCCTTATACATATTATTATTAGTAGTAGTAGTTCTTTTTTTTTCTTCTTTTTTTTCTCTCAAGGCCTGACTAAGCGCGTTGGGTTACGCTGCGGCTGGTCAGGCATCTGCTTGGCAGATGTGGTGTAGCGTATATGGATTTGTCCGAACGCGGTGAAGCCTCCTTGAGCTACTGAAACTGAAACTGAAACCCGCTCCCTCGATCTTAGTCTATCACCGTTTCTGTGAGGCGATCGGATGGTGTGATGACCGGCCTTTGTGCCTGGTGGTTTTTTTTTTTTTTTTTTTTTTTTTTTTTTTTGTTGTTGTACATTTTTTTTAATACCTTTGCTAACATATCCTATCTTCCCGGATGCAGACAATTCATTCAGTTATTTTTGCGCGGATTCCAGCCAAGGTTAACTTTGTCAGCTCGCCTCAATTTCCTGAAACGCCTGCATGTCTCGGGGCAGTAGGTCTACATCCATGTAAAGTATTGCATCTGGATGTTGCCGCGCACTGCCTCATGCCACTCGATCTGGGTTCCTTATTTCACTTTGTGTTGTTGTTTGTTTGTTTTTGCAGGAGGTTCGATCGTAGACCCTCGATCGGTGAGTGAGAACTCAGGTCATGGAGGTGTTGTCTTGCAGGCGCACGTACTGTATGTAGTGCTAGCCACTGGACAGCAAGTATCGCGTACTGCTTCAACAAAGTCCATTTATTTATCTGTTTTATTTCATTATATTTTTTGTTGTTGTCAGGCTGGAGGTTTATTGTGACTTTGTACGCGATAAGTGGAGTGATGGCCTAGAGGTTACGCGTCCGCCTTGGAAGCGAGAGAATCTGAGTGCGCTGGTTCGAATCACGGTTCAGCCGCCGATATTTTCTCCCCCTCCACTAGACCTTGAGTGGTGGTCTGGACGCTAGTCATTCGGATGAGACGATAAACCGAGGTCCCGTGTGCAGCATGCATTTCGCGCACGTAAAAGAACCCACGGCAACAAAAGAGTTGTTCCTGGCAAAATTCTGTTGAAAAATCCACTTGGATAGGAAAAACAAATCAAACTACACGCAGGAAAAAATACAAAAAAATGGGTGGCGCTGTAGTGTAGCGACGCGCTCTCCCTGGGGAGAGCAACCCGAATCTCACACAGAGGAATCTGATGTGATAAAAAGAAATACAAATACAAATATTCAAACTCTCTCCTGATTTTTTTCCCCCGCCGTTAATTTTGCAAAGCAGTGTATCCCCAAACGGAGCTGTTCTTCACGTTTGGTGACTGAGGCATCTGAGCAAAGTGAATTTTCCTATTCCTTGCTGTTTTCTTCGAAATAGCCACACCCCACTGATCTACAAATAGTGTCCATCTATTTTTAGAACAGTGATCCTTACCTCGATCCACATCACTGGCACATGCAATGAAGCGATTCTCTATCTGGCTGAAGATGCAGACTGAAGTGCTTGTGGGGTGGGCCGGGTGGATATAGCAGGAGGGGATTTGGGTATGTGTGTGAGCGACGCGTTTTTTGTTGTTGATGTTGTTGTTGTTGTCAAGTTGTTGTTTTTTTTTTGGTTTTTTTTTGTTTGTGTGTGTGTGTGTGTGTGTGTGTGTGTGTGTGTGTGTGTAATATGTCTGTGTCATATGTCTGTGTGTCTGTGTCATATGTCTGTGTGTCTGTGTCATATGTGTGTGTCTGTACGTGTCTGTGTGTCGTGTCTTTAATTGTGTCAGTTTGGGGAACTGCAAGTTGAAACTGAAAACTTGCTTTGAAGTCTGTTGCACTGTATGCCGCGACAATTTTAGCAGCTGAAGACTACCCCTCGCTGCATATATGTATGTAGAATCTTTGGGGATTTGTGAGATGCTTTATAATAATAATTTCTCTTTCATTCTTTGTTTTTGTATGCAAAATGCAAAAAAAAAGAGGAATATTTGTTTAAACAAAATTAAAGTAAAAACAACTAAACTTGAATACCCGATATAAGGGGAACGGTTTTGATGCTCTCAGAACCGTTTATTTGGGGGTGTGGAGGTGGATGTGTCAGTGATTGCAAGTGATCGAATACTTCACAGCACAACCCTCTACTCACCCTCAGCCTTGACCAGCCAGTGAATAGTAGTCACGATACAAGTATGCGTATATCTATGCATGGATTATGCACGGCACCCACAGCAACATCACAACCACTGCATAACTGCTGCTGCTTACTACTACTGATGCCTACATTTACTACTCAGTCTACCAACAGTACTGCCAAACAGTTTCCTCTCCGGGGGAAAGCTCTTCAATAGTAGTAGCGTCCCCCCCCGCCCCCCGCGCCCCCGTTTTAGGTGCCAGAATAATCAATTCATATGATTGTGGGCCCTCAACAATGAACAAGAAGAACACCACGAACAACTGTTGGCGAGTTTCTGATAGCTTTACCCCCCTTCAGCAAATTCGTGTGAAAAGACACACACGCAGACCTTTGACCCCCAATCTCGTACTGTGCACATACAAACAATCATGGCGCTGGATGTTCAGTGGTACCTGGTCGCGGTTCTGTTGATTTTACCGCTCCTTTATGAATTAAGTAGCACGTTTAGATATTATGCAAAGATGTGCCTATACTATACTGTTGTAAATTTGGCAGCCATTTTCGTCATCATTCTGTCCCTGTGGCGTCCAGGAGATGTTGAAAATTATCGGTGAGTCCAACCGACACTTGCGGATCTAAATGGGATCATGCATTCATACACTGATACAGTGGTAACACATGTGATTAAAAAGTCTAGAATATAGTCAGTGGACAATAAATCGCGGTTGATCTTTCCAGTTTTCTGTTCTCAAAATGCAACAGTTCCAATTTGGTAACTTTATCTCATCAAGAACTTTAAATCGAAGTTTTTGTTTGATAAAAGTTAAAATTGATAAGTATTATAAAATTTTTAATTTAAACCACTCCATCCTCCTACCAATCGGTTCACAATCGCAGCATAAATGAGGATATATTTTTAAAATTTTTATTTTATGGAATCAATCATTGTTTCTTGTGGAGTGTAACAATTTACTGTATTCTTTCTTGGTTTATAAGTAATTGAAACATGCTTTCATTTAACCCCTGATTGATTGTTGAACTTTTCTTGGATAATGAAGTTTTACATTTACTTTAGTTTCAAACACCTTGGGATTTTATGCACAGACAACAGGATTTTCCCTCTCTTTTTCCTATAATTTCACCTGTTAGGCAGTGTTGATCAATAATGTATGATTTATATACTTCATCACTACTGTCAGTTGCATTTTGTTGAGTTACAGTTAAATACAACTTAACAGTAGAATACATTTTGTGAGAATGGTTAAATGAATAACACATATATTGTAAACATCAGGAGCTCACTGCCTGTTAGGTCTGAGTATGATATTGCATTATTGTCATTATCAAGGCCTACCAATTTAAAAGACTTTTTTTAAAAATTTATAAACAAACTATAAGTATAAAATTTGGAAAAAAAAGAAGGAAATGACCCTATAATAAAAGATTTCTGAAAATTGCTCTTTATGTGGAGTTATTATCAGTTAAAATACATATTTATTAGATCAATTGAAGCCAGAAACTGAGAAAGTTGTAATGAAGACTGATACCAATAGTCTGAAAGTGAAACTTTGCTGTTTATTTCTTAGCATCTACTGATCTAGATTTGTATACTTTTATGATCATAATACAACCACGGGATACTGGCTCAAAATCATTTCAAAGTTGATAATTAAAAGCATCTCACTCTCAGTCATAAACATTGACTGCCTTGTCTGACTTGGCAAAAAAATCTTTTGGTTGAGGTGCCGATTTGATTGAAAATGTTTTGGTTATTTTCAAGAGCTATCACTGTATCAGTCCAGCGTCCAGTGTCTGACACTGAGAAGAATCCAAAGGTTGACGTATTTTATGCATGTGCAACAACGACCGAGTAAGATAGTATTCAAAACTAATAATTATTAATAAGTATACATTATACGTATTGTAGTTGTATGTCTTGTATAATATTTGTACCATACAACTACAAGTATGTTATTTCATAATTGATAAACTTTATTCGTTTCTGGAAAAGGTTTGTTTTCAATAATTCATGCAACCAGTTACCAAATGATAATTATATAACACTCTCAATCTTTAGTTAATCTGTATTAACTATTAGTATTACTTTAGCTGTTGCATAATAACAACAACACTGAATAAATTGTTATTGCAGTGTTAGTGCTGACTGTTGATTCTGGGAACAGTTTTGTCCTTTTTCATTTGGGTTGAGGATTACCGACAGAATAGATAAGATTCCACCTTGATTCAGTCTACAAGGTCACGAAAATGGTTTGTGTGTTTTGTGTTTGTTTAACTCCCAGTCATGATAAAGCCCAGTGACCGACTTTGATACTTGGTGATACTTGGCAAAGATGTGCTGATAACCCAGAATGTGTTACACTGACACAGTGACAGATCTTTGAGACTAAGAGTTTCTTCAAACCAGATTTTTCAAGGGTTCACATACTGTACACTCATGACTCATGTCTTTCAGTTTCAAGAACAAAGTGTCAGACTATGCGGACAGATCCATATATATATATATATATATATATATATATATATATATATATATATATATATATATTTAATATAATATATATATATATATATATATTAATATATATATATATATATACACACACACACACACACACATACGCTACACGTCATCTGCTATAAAAAGTAAAATAAAATAAATAAATAAGAGCAGATGCCTGATCTTTGCATGACTCAATGCATTGATCAGGCCTTCAGAGACTATCCTAGTTATAAATTTTGAGATATTAAATGAAATAAACAAATACTAAATAGGTGAATGCTTTAAAATATTGTGAAAGGAAAGATTCATAGAACTAGAACTGTAGAAGGCAAAAGACTGAAATAACATGTCGCAATACAGAACAGGACAAAGCAAAAATTATACAGTGCAAAACAGTAGAATATTACAATTCATTTATTAATACAAGTAATATTAACTGTTCATGGGCTGTTTTATCATGTGGTCTGCCAGTGTAGCCAATAATTTTCACTCTGGTTTTCTTTTCTAAAATGACTAGTTTTACTAGATACATGCCTTACTCTGATATTAGTGATAAGGAAGCAGTACTGCAGATCTATCAAATTTTTTTCAACTTTCAGTTGCTTCAACTTTGCCATGTAATGTAGGCACCTATACTCTGTTTTCAGGGATCTGCATGCTGGTTTGTATTGTCATTCCATAACCATTCTAACTCTTGACATGGATTACAGGGATCTTTACACAATGTATTTTGATTCGGACAAACATTGACCTGGGAGGTCCGGAAAAAAAATATCCCCACCCCAAAAATCCACCAGGTTGGTTCCAACAGTGGAACTGAACCCAGGACCCTCAGTTTGTATGTCCAGCGCTTTAAATAACCATCTGGATGTTGCGCACTGCCTCAGTTGGGGTCCCTATTTTTCAGCTTTTCCATCAGTAAGTCTATGAGGAACTGAAAGAACAATGACTGGAGGAACATCTTGGAATAACATAGGTCCTGGAATAACAGTTTAGTTTCAGTTTCAGTAGCTCAAGGAGGCGTCACTGCGTTCGGACAAATCCATATATTTATGCTACACCACATCTGCCAAGCAGATGCCTGACCAGCAGCGCAACCCAACGCGCTTTGTCAGGCCTTGAGAAAAAAAAAGTAAATAAATAATAGATAAATACATATAAAAAAGAACTACTACTACTAGTAATAACATGTTGATATAATTAATAATATAATAATATGTTGTATAATAATTGTATAACAATAATGTTGTATAATAATATAATAATATGTTACTGGAATAACATCTTCATGGAACTAACTTTGTATTATATATATCATTATATGTTATTGTTATGTTTGTGTTTATGCCTGATATCATGCAGATCACAGAGGTCACAAAGGAAGCATGCATTTATCACACATAAAAGAACAAAAGAGGTGTCATTTACAAAATACTGGAGAAAAATCTACTCTCCAATAGGAAAGGAAAATACATGTAAGCAAAGTTTGCAGCCAGGAAAAAAGTTAGACCCCCACCCCACCCCTCCACCCTACCCCCCCACCCCCACCCCCACTTACCTCCCCTTACTCCCCACCCCCCACCACCACCACCCCCCCATCCGCCCCTCCCCCCCCCCCACCCCCCCTCCAAAAAAAGACGGTGCTGGACTGTATTGATCCACTCTTTCTGGGGAGAGCAGGCCAAATTTCACACAGAGAAATCTGTTGCGCAGAAGGAGCGACACAGTACAAATTTTACCTGATGATTTTTCAGCTACGTGGTGATGATTGGCAGTGAGGTGCGACACCTGTTTGGCATCGACATGGAGGTGCGGGGCAAGGAGAACCTGCTGGGGGATGAGCCCTACGTGCTGGTGGCCAACCACCAGTCCTCCCTCGACTTCATGGGTGCGTGGCTGCTGGCTGCTCTGTACAATAGTTATTTCATTTCATTACCTGTCTGCTCGTATCAAACCTGCTTTTTTTTTTCTCTTTTTTTTTTTTTTTAATTACTATTTATTTATTTATTTATGTACGCTTATAGTCGACTTCATCAAGTTTTTGCGCCTTATACATATTATTAATAGTTTTTTTTGTTTTTGTTTTTATTTATCTATTATTTATTCACCCCCTTTTTTTTTCTCAAGGCCTGATTAAGCGCATTGGGTTACGCTGCTGGTCAGGCATCTGCTTGACAGATGTGGTGTAGCATATATGGATTTGTCCGAACGCAGTGACGCCTCCTTGAGCTACTGAAACTGAAACTGCCTGCTCACTTTTAATTGATTTATTTGTTTGATTATTTATTCATTGATTTGATGATGTATGCATTTATTTGTTTTTGCTTTCCCCCCCCCCCCCCCCCGGAAGGTGGGAAGCGTGACTAAACGTGTTGGGTTATACTGCTGCTGGTCAGGCAACTGCTTTGCAGATGTGATGTAGTGTGAATGGATTTGCCCAAACGCAGTGACGCCACCTTGAGTAACTGAACTGAACTGAACTGCTCTGTACAAAAGATGCCACTTAGCTTTTCCTTTGTCGGCCACAAAGCCAGTGTACAACTACAACATCGTGATATGCATTGGGCAAAATGGGGAACGAAGAAGTAGGAACTGCCGCTTGCCTTGCTTCTCTACTGATGACCGGAAAGCCTATACAGTTACAAAAGACATTGCTTGGCTTTTCCGTTGTTTGACAGAAAGCCCCTATACAATAGACATTACTTGGCTTTTCCACTGTTAGACAGAAATCCCCTGTACGATGGTCATCTGTTGGCTTTTCCATTGGCCAGAAAGCCTGTGTACAATAATGGTTGCTTTGCTTTTCCCTTGTTGGACGGAAAGCCTGTGTACTGTAGTTGTTGCTTTGCTTTTCCATTGTTTGCCTGTGTGCAGTAGTCATTGTTGTCTTTTCCATTGTTGTTCAGAAAGCCTGTGTACTATTTTATATGCATTGGGCAACATGGGGAGTGTAGTAAATAGGAGCGACTGTTTGCCTTGCTTTTCTGCTGTTGGACAGAAAGCCTGTGTACAATACATAAATTACATTGCTTTGGTTTTCCATTTTTGGACACAAACCCTCTGTATAATATATACATTGCTTTGGTTTTCCATTCTTGGACACAAAGTCTGTACACGTACAATAGACATTGGTTGGCATAGAGATTGTAGCAGTAGGTAGACTAGTGAGACTGATGCTTGCTTTGCTTTTCCATAGTTGGCTAGAAAGCCTCTGTACAATATGTATGGCTTGGCTTTTCCATTGTTGGACACAAAGCCTCTGTTCAGTAGACATTGCTTTGGACAGTTTGGTTTTCCACTGTTGGACACAAACAAAGCCTCTGTACAATAGACATTGCTTTGGTGTTCCTCTGTTGGAAACAAAGCCTCTGTACAATAGACATTGCTTTGGTGTTCCACTGTTGGAAACAAAGCCTCTGTACAATAGACATTGCTTTGGTGTTCCACTGTTGGAAACAAAGCCTCTGTACATTGGACATTGTTTGACTTTCCCACTGTTGGAGACACAGCCTCTGCACAATAAACATTACTTTGGTGTTCCACTGTTGGACACAAAGCCTCTAAACAATATATTCATTGCATAGCATGGGTTGCCCTGTGTGTTGCTCAAGAATATTTTTAATAAGACTATTATTTATGCTAATACTAGATTTTTTTTCTTAAATTGACTTACTGTCTGTGATCTGACCACCACCGCAGGGATGATGGAGATATGGCCGTCACGCTGCACAGCATTGGCCAAGCGGTCTCTACAATACATGGTGCCCTTTGGGTTGGCAGCAACCATGGCTGGCACCGTATTTGTTGACCGTGGTAACAGGGACCGCGCTTTCGACACCATGGATGGTGCTGCTGCTGCTATAAGGCAGAAAAAGGTCAGTGCTTGTTTTTTTTTGTTTTTGTTGTTTATATTTTCCAACATGCATTAAGTTTTGTAGCCTGTTCCTGTCTTCGATTTCTCTGTCGGATTATTATTTAGTGACATTATTTTGTCTGTGGTGAAACTTCAAACAAACAAAAAAGTACTGTAATTTTTGGCGCTGCAGAACATAAGGCACACCCCTGAATTTAAAGAAGAAATTAATTTTGATCTCTTCTCACGTCTGAAAAGTCGCTTCTTCCGTAAAGTGAAAGTCCTCCATTTTGTCTTTGCTAACAGCGGATGCTGTTTTTCGAGTAGTGATGTCATCTTTGGAAAAGTGGATTGGAATCTGACTTGTTTTTGGCTCTGTTACCCGGTTTGTCTACTCTGTTATCTACTGCTTTCTTTCTTGTTACACATACACTTACATTTATTACACTTAAGTTCTGCTTTCGAAAAATGATGAGTTCACTTCTGATTTCTCTACTTTCACACCATTAATTTATCCCCAGTTCAGACACTGGTCATTTTTCATGGCCTAAGGGCAATCTGCGATTATGTTTAGTTGAAATTTTGTGTAGTATGCAATTTGGTTTCAATTTCATCTGATGCTGAACATGAACCATGTTGAATCAAACAGTGGTAAGACTGAAATGTTGCTATTCACTAATTCAGTGTGATCATGAGCGTTTATTGTGATCAGTGATGTTTTCATACATTCATACTGAGTTTATTATGTCAGATGGCCCCCCTCGGTCGTAAGAATTTGGTTTTCAGACAAAGATAGGACACCTACAGCCAATGGGACACAGGGGTCAGATAAGAGATTTTAGTAAAAAAAAAAATTTTAAGTAGCACCTTAAAGGCCAAAAATTACAGTAAAAGAAATACTTTCATTCAATTTTATTTAACCAAATGTGTTATATACACGCACTTGTCACCATGTATTGAAAACCATGGGAGATAATCGTGTTGACCCACTCTCTGCTGATTTTGCTATTGAAAGTGCATTCTCCTGGTCGTATATTGTGACAGTGACATCCAGCATCGTGAAGTTTTTGACGAAGCTTGACAGTGAACTTTTGACGGAAAATCCTGAGAATAGTTTGAGAAACAAATGGAAATGGTTGAGAACGAAAATGGAATTGGATTTCAGTTTGAGAAATTGTGTTGAAAGATTGACAGTCGCCAGTATTTTATCCCCCTCCACTAGACCTTGGGTGGTGGTCTGGATGCTAGTCATTCAGATGACTCATCTCATTCCATCTCATCTGACGAGATGATAAACCGAGGTCCCATGTGGAGCATGCACTTAGCGCACGTAAAGGAACCCGCTGCTACAAAAGGGTTGTCCATGGCAAAATTCTGTAGAAAAATCCACTTTGATAGGAAAACAAATATATTAAAAAAAACCAACAACTGCAGGCAGGAAAAAAATACAAAAAAATGGGTGGCGCTCTCAGTGTAGCGATGCACTCTCCCTGGGGAGAGCAGCTTGAATATCGCACAGAGAAATCTGTTGTGACAAAAAGAATAATACAGTACAATACAATACAATACAATACAATACAATACAATACAATACAATACAATACAATACAATACAATACACTGCAGTTGTGTGTTTCTGTGTGCCACCTGGTCAGATTGAAAAACATGGATCCAGTTGAAAGAAAACGCTTACAACTACAAGACACACAAGTGATCTGGCACACAAAACGGCTTGTGTTGCAGTGTAGATAAATGCAAACATGATGAGTGAGCACATCATCTCACATCAGTGTGAAAGGGACTGTTACCAACCAAACTGTGGAAACAAAAGCCATCCAAACTGTGGAAACAAAAGCCATCCAAACTGTGGAAACAAAAGCCATGTAATGCTCAGTTTAGTAGAACACTGTAATGTTGTGGAATTTGTGTGGAGACAAACTGCTGCACAGACTGGATGTCACATCATCAAGTACAGCTGCTACTTCATCAGGGCTCAACTTCAATGGCCCATTATCATTATTTGTAACCATTTGTGACTCGGATATTTTACCACAAACATGACAGTGTACCCATCAGTGACTCAAATGATCACAAACATGGCAACCGCAATCATTTTTTGTCCTCTTTTTTTTGATTTCACAGATTTCACCATGATTCCCTGCCAAATCACTATGTTGAGAAAATAACAATAATGGTAACAGTGTTCAGGCTTGATTCTTTGTTTCGTCGAGTCCTCATGATAAATAATAAAGTATGTGTAAAAATGTATTGTCTGTTGTATTTCTGTACAATGATACAAGTGTCTGTATTTTAGATCAAGATAGCTATATTATGTTACATATCCATATGATTATGTTGCATGTCCATTTATGTTACATATCCATATGATGATACAGGTATTTCAGATCGGTATTTGTGTTGCGAATCGGTATAATGATACAACTAAGTGTGTATTTCAGATCAAGATAGATGTGTACATGTTAAGTATCCGTGTAATTTTACAGTCGTCTGCATTTCAGATCAAGATCTTCATATTCCCAGAGGGCACCAGGAATCGAGACGGCGGCATGAAGGCTTTCAAAAAGGGCGCCTTTCACCTGGCTGTGAAGGCCCAGGTAGGCTGTGTGGGCCACACTTTACCTGTACTGCGTCTCTTTGTTTCCTTCTTTGTTTTATCTTCTTCTTGTGCTAATATAGTGCCCATCAGCAATCACTGAATCAGGATCAAATTTTAAGTGCTTTACAAACACAGTGATTTGCACAACAGGCTGCCTACCTGGTTAGAGCTGACTGACAGTGACACCTACCTTTAGGCGCTCATTCGTTTGCTGTGTCATTCCCCCAGGCCTTTCAGTCACGTGTTTGCATATGCATGTGTATATTATTACATGTGTATTTTTGTTGCTTTTGAAGCCTTCCATTCCCCTGCGGCATTCTCTGCCCCCCACCCCTCCCATCCCCCCACCCCACCCCCCCTCAACAAACATGCCTGCAAGACAGGATAACTGCTTCACAGTGCTAGCCTGAGACCTCTTAAAATTTGGTGTTTTTTAATTGATCTTGCCAGCTGATGTGTTTGCTGTACCAGACACATTCTTTTTCTTCTTCTTGTTTGTTGGCAGCAGTTTCCACTTTCACTGTTCTGTAAATGGGTTTTTACTTGTGCGACCATTTTTACCCACCCATAAAAATTCTTGTACAGCCATACTCTGTTTTCGGTGGGTGTTCATGCTTGGTATGTTCATGTTGCCATAACGCACCAAGCACTGACATGGATTACAGGGTCTTTAACATGCGTATTTGTTATGTTCTGCTTGCAAATAGGCATGAAGGTTGTTTAGGCACAAGCAGGTCTGCACATCTTGGGTTTTGGGATGGTTAAAGTCTCCACCCTTAACCCACCACACACTTCAGGTATTCAAACCCAAGGCCTTAGAAGTCCAGCGCTCCATCCTCTCGGCTGTTGCACCTGTTGTGCCACACACATGACTTTATGGTTCGACTTATTTGTATATTTTTCCCGGGTGCATATGAGTGAAAGGTTTGACCTGTTTGTATCTTTTTTTTTCCAGGTGCCTGTGGTGCCGGTGGTGTTCTCTTCCTACAACGAATTCTACAGCAAAAAAGAGAAGCGATTTGACACAGGTGGGTGGGCTGGAAAGCTAGTGTCCAGCAGCATGTGACTGAGGAAGTGCTAGGATTAATTCATTCATCCCTGGGAAGTTTTCAGCTTTAGCAGGATTCTGTGCCTTATTGATGTGGAAAAAATTTTCAGCTTTAGCAGGCTTCTGTGCCTTATTGATGTGGAAAAATGTTCAGCTTTAGCAGGCTTCTGTGCCTTATTGATGTGGAAAAAACGCAGAAATTGTGTGTGATGTTATACTGTTTTTCCTTCAAATCACATATGGACACATCCTGATATGTGTAGAAAATAGTTCCCTTTCTTTGCCGTTTATGCCAAGGCCTGACTAAATGCGTTGGGTGATGCTGCTGGTCAGGCATCTGCTTAGCAGATGTGGTATAGCGTATATGGATTTGTCTGAATGCAGTGACGCCTCCTTGAGTAACTGAACTGAACTGATCTAGTGTCCAGTGGCATGTGAGTGAGGAAGTGCTAGGATTAACCTGTTCAACCCTGAGGAGTTTGCAGTTTTGGCAGGCTTCCGTGCCATTATTGATGTGAGGAAAACACTGAAAATATTCTGTTTTTTCCTCCAAAGTTTGTGTGGACACATCAGAAATTACTGTTGATGTTTGTTCCCTTCCCTTGCGGTTTATGTGTATTTAGTGAGACAAATTTTGACGCCAGAGCAATGCTCGGGTGCAGGGCTCGGTGAGTTAAAATATGTGGAGATTTTTCAAGAGGTGGTGTTGGGGAGTGGATGGCAGCAGAATGCTACACTTGCATAATTTCCAGCTTTCTTTACGCTACTTTAGTATGAAATGTAAATTAGCGCTACAGTACAAACACACATCCATCTGACATGGAAAACAAAGCTCGCACACTGCAATACAAGAGCAGCAGATCAGGCTTCATGGAATCAAAGTGCTGTTCACTTTGTACTAGTTTATTTGATCGTTGCCTGTATGATGAATATAGAATCATATTTTAATTAGTCTGTTCTGAGGGAACCTTTTTTTTCTCGTAAATTCTGCATATTTCCTCTTTATAAAAAAAAAAAAAAAAAAAAAAGTACATATTTCTCTATTTTGGAAAGGTTGAGTATTATCCTTTTATTTGTCTGTGTATTTTTGTTGTTGTCCACAACAGTTTCTCAAGATCTAATTTTTTCCTGGTGTGTGCTTTTCTGTGCTGCTGCTTTGAAGTGAAGTACACTGTCAGTCTGTGTAGTGAAGAAAGTGATAATTGTCTAGCTATCAGATGGGCATTCTTTCCACAAGTTTTCCGGGAGTAAGTATTTCGTTGCCTTGTGTTGTGTTCTTGGGGTGGACTTAAAAAAACAACAACAAAAAACAAAGTATGCTGTTTCTTTAGACCTCTGTTCTCAGTCAGCTCATCCAAAGGGAGAGTGTACATGAGTTTGTGTGTATGTGTGAATGCATGCAGTGCGTGTGCATGTGTGTGTGTGTGTGTGTGTAAGGATGCCATGCGTGCATACATGTGTATGTGAATTGATGTGTGTGTGTGTGTATGCATATATGTGTGTGTGAACAGGTGCGGTGCAAGCATATGTGTGAATGTGAACAGATGTACGTTTTCTTGTATATATACAAGAACGAATGCGCATACTTATGTGTGTGAGCGTATGTATGATTGCTACTTACCTTTGTGTGCGAGTGTAAACGCACCTTTAACCTGGCACACACAAAACAACAACAACAACAACAAACAACAAACTAACAACTCTTCCTCACTGCACAGGCAAGCTGGTGGTGACGTGCCTGCCCAGAGTCCCCACCTCAGGACTGACCCAGGAGGACGTTTCAGCCCTCACCGAGCGGGTTCAGCAGGACATGCTGCAGACCTTCAACCAGATGAACTCAGAAACGCGACTCACGAGAGGCAGCAATGGATGTCAGTGATAGCGTACCGACGAAGAATAAGAAGAGAGGGAAGAGGGTGGCGCGAAACAAAAAAATTCTGTGTGATAATGAACAACACCACCATCGTTAACGGACCGGTTTATCTCATCCTTCAGGTGCTTTGGTAGAGACATTTGGTTCAAATTTGCTGTAAACACGTGTGGTGGGGATGAGGTTGGCGTGTGTGTGCAACAGGGGGGAGGGGGGGGGGATGTATGCGCAGGCATACTGATGGTGTGTATCATACTGTGCCGCGTACACACACACACACACACACACAAACGCATGTGTACACAGTCACAATCATGCGTGAAACTTGTTTTGAGTGCATGCGGTCATTTCCCTACCCATCCACCCGCACAAACACTTTTGTACACGCAGTCCCCCACCAACCCCCACAAATACACCCACCCATACTCACACACATACACATACACGCTATTAAAAAAAAAAAAAAAACTTGCTCCCACTTTCACACACATTTTAACCCTGATGTGCACACACACTGATGAGCAAAGATTCTCTCCCTTTTGTCACTATCTCCCCCTTACTCTCTCGCTCTCTCTCTCTCTGACTCATTCACACAGGGATCTATCTCACTCCTGCAAGACAAAGTGCCATGACGCAGCTGTTGAAATTGACGAACATGGCAACAAGACAGACGACCTTTACAAACACTGCCTCTGATTATTTCCCTTGTGAGGCTGTCTGTCGGTCCTACTCTCTTTCACCCCCTCTGTCTCAGTCTCTAGTCGTCTTTTTTTTTTTTTTTTTTTTTTTGCTGCCTCATCATCTGCACCGTTTCAGTGGCATTACTCCCACGCCGCTCATTTAGATTCCCCCATGCACGGCCACACCCGGGTTCGTCCTTCGCAGTTCCAGCGTCGGCAGTCCACAGGGAACCATCGATGTTAGGTCGCCAGGAGGCCACACACCAGAAGAGACCCTGCACTGCTGCTGAGTCACTTCGGTGGTGTTCAGTGGTGCCTTTTCTGTTTTTTAACGTACTTAGGACACCACCTACTAAGCCCCCTACTGACAATAATGGCTTAGTCGCGGAGCCAGACTGAGTGAGCGTCCCTCCCAGAGTGGAGACCGCCACCACGTCCCTCAAACAACAGCCCCCCATGAATCTGCCGACACTGACGACATTGACAGGACTCACCCCAAGCACGGAAGTGGAGGGGTATCGAAACTGAGGTCACCATGAGAGCAGGGCATGAAAGGCCACAGACTTTGAGACTATTTTGTTTATATTGATGACGATGAAGAAGGAGGAGGAGGACGATGATGATGACGATGTTGCTATGGAGGTCCATTTTGGTTTGGGACTGCGTGACAAGGCTGTACTCTACGCTTCCTGTCATAATGATATCCCGGCGTTAACCAGGTTGAGAGATACAGACACTTGCAGTGTTGGTCAGGTAATTAGAGCAACACACCCAAAGACGCATCCTTGAAGTGGATGACGCTCGACTGTGTGGTCCCAGTCTCCCCATTTAAGCCCACAGCACACTCAACTCTGGGTAGGAGCCGGCCACGGGCCGAAAAACCCACCTCCGCTGGGATTCGAACCCGCGTCCTCCCAGCCGTCAGTCCGCGACGCTAACCACTTCGCCACGGCGGCTGGTTTTTTTGTTTTTTCTTCTTCTTTTTTCATGGGGCACTGTTTATATGTGGAACCTGTCTCAAATTCAACAAAATTTCCATGGATGGGAGTTTTTCACTATTATTACAAATTTCCTTGTTGGCATTTTGGGTGTTGTTTCCATTTTTATAGTTGGTTTGGTTTTTGTTTCTTTTTTTTTTCCCTCCATATTTTACTGTATTTCTGAATTTAGACACTTGCACTTTGGTAAAGGGGTTTGTCAGTATTACAGAAATCAGTCACTCCCACCCGTGAATTTGACAACGTAGGAGGAGAAAATAGTCTCTGTTTTATTTTTCTTCTTCCTTTTTTTTTTTTTTTTTCCAAAGAAGAACAAAACTGTATTGTTATGAGCCAGCAAGGTGATCGGAGACTATGGGTCATATCACAGTATGTGGGAAATACAGATTCCTTTATTTTAATCCAATAAAGGAAACCAACAAATAAAACACTCATAATCTATCAAAGGGGAGGAAAACTTGGAACTGATTTGTGTATATTTGATGAAAAGAAGTAAAGTACTTTTTTTGTTGTTGTTTTGACTGTTTAATCCAAAGCAGCTGGGGAAAAATATATCACACAGTTTCATTAAACAGGAGAGAATGGGGAAGTGGGTTTTAAGACTTGCACAGCTGTTGGAAGAAAACGCAGTTAACACTGGAACACTTTCGATTTTAAGTCTGTCAGTGTCAGTTATATGGTACGATTGGAGAAGAATCGATCGTTTTTATTTGGAGTTTGGTTCCCATAGCACTCACCACCACCCACAACCCCACCTGCTTGCTTTTCTTACCTTCTGGTGTTTGTTTGGGTTTTTTTCTTCATTTTCTTCCCTTGCACATTGAGTATATCTTCTTCCCCTTCTTCTTTTTCTTCTTCTCATTTTCCCTTCACTCTTTGAAGAGTCATTCGGGCGCCACACAGACAAACTGTTCACCAGATTTCTCCTGGTCTGTTGGTTGTGTGTCGTAGCCTGCAATGACATTTGCAGAGACCCATTTGCAGAATAATTACAACAATGTGCCATTTTGGTGTGAAGTGTTCTTGAGTTGATTTATGTCCTTTTTTTTTTTCCTCCCCAGGATATGTAAGTGCCAAAATCTTGAAGGGTGGGATTGGAGTGTTCATGTGCAGAAAGGCACTTGATTTTTCTTCTTTTTTTTCCTCTTTTTTTCCAGATAATCAAAATGTTTAAATGAAATGTTGAAGTGAAGTAGGGACATTTTCAGGGAATGATACGGGAAGGGTAAAGGTTGACATTGAAAAAATTAATTCAGTAACCATCAGGGCAAAGAAAGGGGCATCATTTAATTGTGATCATCATCATTGATGTTATCTCTGAGTTTGTAATGATGTGAACAATGAAATAATCATCATCACTTCTACAGATAACTCTGTTATCGAAAGTAAAAATAACCATGACAAAAAATATGTGGACCACCTCTGAAGAACAGTTTGAACAGAGTGATCATATTTTTAACTCCTTTGCCACCATTCGTGACTTCAGTTGACTAAAACAGCTCACTGGCATAGGCCACTTTATTCAACATGAGGGGTCATGTTAAACATTTTTTTACATTATGACAAAGCTTGACAGCCTCAGGCAACTTTCCTACACAAGGAAATTGTTCAGCCTTCCTCCCTCCATTGAGATTGAAGTGAACATTGAAACAGCACTGAGTGGACGGCTCAGCTTAATCGTAGCAGTTACACCGTGTTGCAGGTAGGCCCAAGTGTTTGTATGCCTTCTAGGTAAAATGTACGTTTGCTGATGTGGCTCGGATTCCGAGTATTCCTACCAAGTTTCCTGATAGTTCCTAAAACACTTGATAGGGGTTGGCATCTCTGAACTTGGCAGCGAAAGAATTAACAGGGCTGCCTACCGTCCCGGGGTACGGGTATTTGTCCCGGAAAACAATGAAAACATACAGTCCATCCCGGGAATCCACTTTTCGGTTTCGTGTCCCGGGAAAAAGTCTTTAGGCGAATACGCATCGACTGACTATGGCCACACCGCCAAAAGTGTGACCAGCGCGCACGCGTATAGGCCGATGTGGAACTTTCGAGAGAGACTGAAATAATGGCGTTGAAGCGAAGCAGCAAGGAGTGCGAATCTACATCGAAGAAGAAAGCAAAACGGCATTAAACTTTTATTGCGAAGTACACCGAGACATGGCCATTTATTAAGCGCAGCAAGACAGACACTTACGCTTGTTGTGAAATTTGTGCCTGCGAGTTTTCCATCGGTTCAGGAGGACGGGACGAAATCACTCGCCATGTGTCGACCGAGAAGCATAAAAAACACACCAAAATTCACGATGCTCATCGTCATGAGAGGTGTCCCTGGAAATCAGGCTTTGTCCCTGGTTTTTAAGATGTGTGTCCCTAGAACTTGAAAAGGGGGGTAGGCAGCACTGAATTAAGCAAAACATTTTGAATCCTCCTTTTTCTTCAACCAGCAGTTTAGCATCTTGACATGGTCTTCACCATGGTGTATCATCAAACTGATCAAGTATCCCTCATTTGGTGACCCAGGACATATTACACTGGGAAACCATGGCCTACCATTAGATTAGTAAAAACATCATGTATCATAAAAATTGGTCAACTTTCAGCATATTGAATTGGTCAGCCATGGCGTAAGACTTTTGGCATATCGAAAAATTTGTCAACCATTGTGAATTAAACTTGTTAACCATGACATATCATATGTAATAATATTACGGTAGAATAGTTACTTGGTTTGTATTGTATCATTAAACTGATTCAGCCAAGGTGTTAGATTTAGTTATTTGACCAAGGAGTACTGTATTACTGGTCAGCTGGAGCATATTGTTTGAGTTGTATTAGACTCTGTTTTAGTGTGTATAAGGATTTAAGCCAGTGTAACAAATATTGACACATATCTAAATCCTTTCTAGCAGGTCTTTGACATGCCCCTGTATGGTAATGTTTGTCATCATTTGTCTTTGCTTAGTCCTGAACTTAGTGCAAATGCACTGACATGTCGCAATGGAGGAAAAAGCATCAGAAACCTATTGAAGTTTGAAAAGTGTTTGGCAACAGAAAGAACAGTATTTCTGCTGTGATGCTTTTCATTTGGCATTTCTTTACATCAAAGATTTAAAGGGATGTGAAGTCAGTACAAACAGGTGCTGTTAAGCTAAAGACTTTTATGTTAGCATGTATGTGTGTGTTTATGAGGTTTAGGGAACGTGTATGTAATGTGTGTGCATATACACGTCCTGCAATACTGCACAATCTGGATATCATCAGTGTTCAATTAAATAGCTGAATATTAACTGATCCAGGGAGGGGCAAGAGAAGAGGAAGATGTTTTTAAATTTATGCCGATTTTTGACACACGAGTGTAAAGTGAGCCTATGTAGTGACCTGGTCTCAGGTTGTGTGTATGCGCGCGCACGTGTGTGTGTGTAACGTAAATTTCTCCTCAAGCACTTTCATGTAGTACAAGAACCAAACTGGTAGCTATGCATAAAACCATTTCCAGCATTCCCTCTATGATGACAAGAGGAGCAGAATGAGAGGTCAAAGGTCAAGGTCATTATTTGGCAAAAACATGGAAAGCTCAATAGAGCGCCTGTCCCATTATTAGATGTTCATCAGCCTTGTCTTAACGACTGGCGGTGGTGACAGCGTGAACCCTGTTGAAATTCACTGTCAGTGATAAAGGTCAAGGTCATACCACGGCTTACTATGATGACAGGAAAAGCTTGAAGGTACATGTACTGGGTTTTAAAAAAAAAAAAGAAGAAAAAAGAAAAGAAAATATGAAATCTTGTTTTTCTGTTCCATAATTCCTTCATCGATTAAATGGTTATGCACATGTGAGTCGTGAAGGCCTTGCCTCTTGGGTTTTTTTTTTTTCTGTGTGTGTGCATTTGTTCTCTTTTTTTCCCTCCTTAATCATCAGCTGGGTACAGTACAGTTTTGTTTCTTGTGACTTTCATCAGTCAGTAACCAAAGGCAAAATCAAGTAGTTTTGGTGTGGTTATTTTTGTTATGGAGTTTGACTGAATGTTTCTGTATTATTCAGAAAATTGTTTTACCTTAGTTGCCTTTTTTTCTTTAAATAGTTTTTGGGTTTTTCCCATTCTCACATTTGAGAAAAAAAAGAAAGAAAAAAGGGTGACCAGTAAAAATGTGCCAGCGTTCAACCATTTATCCACTTTGTGTACTGTGGTTTTTGGAATGTATCAGGGAGGCCAGGTCAGGTTTTATGGTCTGTGGTGTTGTTGTCGATGATCTCTAGCAAATTGTTCAGATCAGTGATACAGAGATATATATATATATATGTATATGGTTTTTGTTTTGGAGTGCTGAGAGGAGGAAGTGAGGGTGTGAGGGAAGGCATGACATGGAGAGGCCAGTACCTGTGAGCCATGATGTGTCAGGGACTTTGTCTTGTGATTTACTGAAACATGACGTGGTTGGGTTTTCAGGACCAACGCAATGAGGTCTCGTCATTTTGAGAACACAAACAGGCCTCATTGCTTTGGGAATAGAAACAAGCCTTGTTTAAAGTCGGGGGGGAGGGGGACAGGGTGGGGGTGTCAAATGCCCTACTTTGGTCTCCTAAATCCAAAGACATGTTTTAAAACTTAACATCTCATCAATACAAAGGGTACTGCATTCTCTGTGGACCAGCCACACAGCAGCTGAGTTCACTGTCAGAGCCGTGCTTTGTACATGAAACGTACACGCTGTCATCAAAAAACATGCTGGATCCTCTTGAAAATGCTGGTGAGGTGAACAATGGGATGCCTAAAGCCAGCAAGCTAAAAGCTCCAAGTGAGAGAATGTAACTGATTGAGAAAGCGAAACTGAACACGCCCACTGCAAGTGTAGAAATACCCAGACTGTATCCGAAGGAAGCAACCAGGTGTTCTGGATAAATCAATGCTCAGGGTGCAAAATGGCGACAGCAATGTTTTCATTCAAAGTTGAAGCAACATTACCATTGGTAGATGTTGTGACCCCACTTTTAAGTATGTAAGTTTTCAGCTCTTATTTCAAGGGTTATTTGTACTTGATTTTGAAACAAATGTAGTTATACTGTTATGTGCAGTCATCTTACCAGGTCTACAAAATCTTCTGTAATGATGTGTTCATTCAGTTTAGTCGGTGCTAGTGTGAGAGCCAATCTTATAGTTTATATATGCCCCAAAAGTGATATTGTACGGTATTGTAACTATGCATCTGAAGTCATCAAAAACAAAAAGGGTGGTTTGAGTCAACAAGTGTCAGTTTGTGTTCATGTCATTTCGCACCATTTCAACCCCTTCAGTGCCATAGTACATATCACGGACATGCATAGTGACATCGCTGATGACAGCATCAGAAGATTTGTGTTGACGCGGTTGAGCATTTGTATGGTTTGACAGTCCTGATTTTGCCCTGTGTGGTCTGGTGGACAATGGGCAACAAAAACAAGAACAGGGCAGCATCAGAAGGAGGGAAATAACTCTTAAACAAAGGCTGAAAATTCACACAATTGATCTTGAGAGGTATATCTCCAGACCAGTTTCTCAGGATTTTTTTTTTTTTTTTTTTTTTTTGCTGATTGTTGTGGACATTGATTTAGGGCTTTAAACATCGCTTTCTACTGTTTCTCTCCTGGGATTGAAGGGGTTAAAGATGGGTGGATTACACACGTTACACGTCATTTCTTCCATACCTGCTTCGTGTTGAAATGTTTGTTTCAAAAGGTCCTCAAGTTTAGGATACCGAAATAGAAAATTACCCCCCTTGAAGGTTTTTATTGATCCTTCATAGTGACAGGTTGACGATGAAAGTCGAATGTGTATGATTGTATTGACATTTTTCACTGATCAGAATCATGCCACACAGAAAGAACCTGGACTTTGACCTCATCCATTTTTTTTTTTCTTTTTTCTTCTGTTTTTTGCAATTGTACACCAGCTTGTGTTTTTCTAGTTAATGCGGTTTTTCTCTCTGAAAAAGCACAATGGCCTTTTTATATTGGGGATGGGAGTCGGGGGGTGGGGGGTGGGGGGGAGTTTTTGATTTGTTGTATAGAGTGCACTAGTCTGGTTGGTAGTTTTCATCACGTTTGCTTTCATGACTTGTAGGCCTGTTTGTCAGGCTTGTGTTTGTCCAGTTTTGTTGTTCCCTTTGTTGTACAAGCATCAAAGCACAGTGACAGGAATGATGCAACAACAGAGTATAGATGATATATTGATGATATAGAATGTTATGATAATATTGATAATATCAGAGTTATCTTCAAATGTACGCAGTTTCTTGTCATATTTTAAAAGATATATGTATATTGATATATATTCTTTATTGTTGCACTGCTTGTTGTCAGGAATTCAAGAGAATAAAGTCCACATGTAGGTTTTTCTTTCTTTTTTTTTTCTTGTCTTGTGGAATAAGAAAATAGTGTGTGTTGCTGATGGGTACGGTAGCCAGGTAGCTGGAATCAGATTTTCAGTCTGAGGGCCCAAGGGTCTAACCCTGGTTGCACTCAGTGGGTTAAGTTTGGAGAATTTTCTTATCTCTCTGATCTCGCAGGTTAGTGTGTGTGCATACCAGCTCCCTGAGCCACCGTCATGTGTCTACACATGTCAGACATCAAAGATGCACGTTAAAGATCCTGTAATCCATGTAGGTGTTCACTGAGCTATGGAAACAGTCATACCCAGCAATCACTCCCTATGGCTGCCATGATGGTGGGGTAAAAACGGTCATACAGCTGATACTTGCAAATGCAAGTGAAACAAAGAGTTGCCACTGGCAAATGCAGAAAGAAGAATGTTTCTTGCCGCGCTGTGTGTTTGCAGTGGAGCAGAATAACCGGTTTTAGACATGGGGTAGTTTTGTCAGTGGCTGCTGTTGAGCCAAGTCAGTTTAGATGAGGGACAGTTTCACAGTGTTTTCTGTTGAGGTGGAAATGATGCTTCAGTGTATCAGACAACATTATGGGATGATTGCATTGGCAATGTTGAGGTCTTGAAGTTTAGTCTTCATGAATGCGACTTCAGCGCTTGAAGCAACAACGTTCAGAACATTCTGAAAGTGTAAAGTAGTATCGAGGAAGCCTTGTGTGTACTGGATGTTCTTGTTGTTGGTCTTTTTCTTGTCAGTGAGGTGGGTTGTGGGTCTTTCTCTCTTTTATATATATATATATATATATACTGAATTCAGGTCAACAAACTAATAATTCCATACGACGCCTGTGACGAGATTTGATTAGACAATCAGCAACCAGCATATCACTGTTTTGATGACTTTTGTAACCACATGGCTTGTTTATCAATGCATTCAGTATCAGTTATATTCATTTCATGTATTTGTTATGTGGAAAAATAGCAAATGAAAATACCACTGATTGTGCATCCAAATGAATGTGAAGTTGCTGTTCTCAGTTTTATGTTTTTGTTGTGTTCCAGTCTAGATGGTTATATTTTGCTGTGTGTGTGTATGTGTGTGCATTTTATGCCAGGGAATAAACAACAGATAATTAGACTGTTCACCATTTTTGCTTTTGTCTGCTTTTGCCAATGAAAGACACCTTCTTAAACGACTACATAGGCCATACTGTGTGTTCTTACAACAATTTTGACATGAAATAACTTCAATAAATGATGGTTAAGAAAAAAATCAAACCGGGATAAAAAAAAAAAAAAATAAAAAAAAAAGTATAACGAGTGAAAACACGCATTCATATATTGAGTGAAAACGCTTCTTTTTTTTCAAAGTAAGCTTTTCTTTTTGAAATGCATGCAGATCATCTGTAACAGAGGAAGTGTGAAAACTGTCACCCACTGAGTCAGAACAAAACAACTGGACTTCCTGGCTCAACTTGAAACAATGATGGCCACAGCGGCAGAGTGGTTAAAGCCTTGACTTTCAAATCCAAGCGTCCACAGTTCAAATCTCAGTCACAGCACCTGATGGGCTAAGGATGGAGATTTTTTTTCAATCTCCGGGGTCAACAGATGTACAGACTTGCTAATGCTAATGGAAAGAAGAAAATTCCCGGTTTGTGGAACCCCTGGAAACTAGAGTATGGTTGTTGACATAGCAGGGTAACAATACTATTAGTCATGCTCGAAAAACCCACTCTTTGATACGGTTAACTCACTCAGTACGGCCAGTCCTCTCTTCTCCTCTACACAGACCCGTCGGATGTCCAGTGGGTGTCTCAATGACCCAACCTTTAGCTTCCATCATTAGTATTGTGGTGTTCTTTGTCAACATTCACCTCTTCAGTGTAAGAGCCTTCCGCTGGTAATATTGTGATGGTGGTTATTGGGGTGAAACGCTGTTAACGTCGTCTCTTTCGCCGTTCGTATGGAGAGAGTTAAACATGGAAGTTGTTAACAGCCCAGGATCACAACTGACAAAAGATTCCAGTTTACAGGGAGAGTCGAAAGTCAGTGAAAAAATTTCCCCATTACTAGCAGAGTCAGTGGAGAGTTACATCCCATTATGAGCAGAGTATTAAAAAAAAACGAAAAAAAAGAAAAGAAAAAAAAACGAAAAAAAAACAACAACACAGCAGGTGTGTTACTTTCCCCAGAGAATTTGTCAGTCATAGGCACACACAAGAAGTACAAATGTGCTTTAGAAATTCTCGAGCTGGAGCAGATGTGTTATTAATTTTTTACAGAGTCATAGGCAATTGCAAGAAGTACATCAATACTTTAAAAAATCTCAAGCTGAGACAGAGAAGAGGATGAATCCATCCATCTGTTGGTAAGTGTGAATAATCATTTTCTTGCTTTCACAAAGAACGTGCCAGTCACCTCTCCAAGTTACTGTGAACTTCCTGTTTCCTGTTGTGGTGCATGTTGCCCGTCCCACATGTGATGATGAATATAAATGAATCCTGTTTCCTTCTTGGGAGTAAGTTGGGCTATCCTGTGTGAACAATTGATTTCCAATTAAGGACACCATCGGCCAGCTGTTTCCTATGAATAAGGAAGTGGTCTTTTTTTTTTTTTTTTTTTGTCATTTGTTGTTTTCTCTGTTTGTCGTAACCTTTGCATGTCTGCATCTTTTTAGTTTTCTTAAACTTTTCACAAACAACATAAACATTGATAGAAACTTCAGATAATCATTACCTGAGCAAGACATTGGTGAAAGTAGTTTTGGACAATTGTGATTTTTTTTTTTGATTTTTTTTTTTAATTGAATGACTGAAGGTAATGTTGGCATTTTGAACCGTGATCTCAATTTAAACTGAAAACAATACTGGTTGATCAGAACTTTTCTTTTATTTAAATCAAAACCTTTTCTCTCTTCCCACATCACCCCCTTCTCCCCCATGAGTATCAGAGACAATTGTGCTTGAATTAACTATCACTATACATGTACACACGCTCTGAGACATAAAAGTTGTGTTTTTTTGTGAGCAGACTTTTTTAAAAAAAAGGCAATGTGACTGTATATCTCATGCTGGTATCTTCAAAAATCCAAATGCCAGCAAACTGTGCAAAACTGTTATGAAAATGCCAGCGTTGATGTACAACAATCTGGTTTTATGAAAAACACTATATACGTGTAAACATTCATTACTTTGGCGTAACGCACATGGAAAAAAAAAGTGTGTGGTGCTGGTGATAGTGTTATTTTTCACTTCTTTTTTTCTTTTCATCAAATTTTTAATCTCAGCTATGCCACACAAAGAATCAGAATATTTCAGTTTAAAAAATTTAAACTTTTGCATTTGCCACATTTTTTAAATTTTTTTTTAATGATTATTATGGCTTCAAACTTAACTCATGACAGCACAGAATGTCAGCATAAAATAGTTTTTCTTTCATAAACATACATAAAACTTTAAAAAAAAATTATCTACATACATAACATGGGACCAAACTTTATTTCAAACATTCTTAAAAAACAACACCCTCGATTCTTTAAAACGGTGAAACTGGCATAACTATAGGCCATACATTTCAAACATGTACTGCCTTCCTATTCATTTGATATTGTAAGTAGAAATTATTCAACCACTAAGCCATTATTGTCGTTAGTAGGGGGCTTAGTAGGTGGTGTCCTAAGTATGTTGAATCAGAACAGGCACCACTAACAGCACCGAAGTGACTCAGCAGCAGTGCAGGGTCTCCTCTGGAGTGTGGCCTCCTGGCGACCTAACATCGATGGTTCCCTGCGGACTGCCGATGCTGGAACTGTGACGGATGAACCTGGGTGTGGCCATGTATGGGGGAATCTAAATGAGCAGCGTGGGAGCAATGCCACTGAAATGGTGCAGATGATGGGGCAGCACCAAAAAAAAAAAAAAAAGTATTCAACCAACCGTCAGTTGTACACCTTTACTGCTGTTAATCTTCAAACACAAAAAGAACAGAAACAAATAAAGTCTTCCCCCTATACTCATCTTAAGGTGTTTGAAATTGTAAGATGGGATAGAAATGTTTCTCATGTATTGATTTGTGTACTAAGTTAAAGTACCTTTTATTATTTTACTTTATCTTCTCTATTTTTTCTCTTTGAAAACATACAACTGGTGCTTTGCTCTTGTCCTTGTTCTGTACAAATGCTGTGCATTACTCAAATGTGTAGATCTCCCTGTTTCTGTTTTGCAAAATGTGCGTGTCGGACATTGTGGATGTTGGGATATGTTACAAAAAAGAAGTGTAGAGAGTTCAGTTTCTTATCAAATTGCATCAAAACTTACATGGATCTCATTATCAATATTGTCCTTCTCATCCTCTACAATCATGTACAAAAAATGAATAAATACAAAATTTAATCCACAAACCACCCCCAAAAATGAAATGTAGCCACCGCCATAGCAGGGTAAAACCAGTCATATACATTAAAGTCTAGATTCAAGTCAATTTGAAATACGAGTTTAAGCCCATGAACACAGAAAGAAAGAAAGAAAAAACCAAACAATAAAGAGATAAAAGGTGTTTTAAGTTGTGGCCTTTTTATTCAATGTTATCACAGTTGTGATATCAGTTGTTTTGTTTTTTCTTGGGTTTTTTTTTAATTATTTATTTGTTCTTCTTTTCCATGATTGTATTACTTTTTGATGCAACAGGCTACTCTTTGCTTTCCCCAGGGAGGGCACATCACAACAGCACAATGCCAACCATATTTTCTTTTCTTTTTTTCTGTCTGCAAGAGTATTTGTTTTATCATCAATATTGTGGTGTGTTATTTTTTCATATCTTTTTTCAACAGAAATTTGCCAGGAATAACCGTATTGTTGCCATGGGTTCTTTTACACACTTTTACTTAGTGCATGCGGTACACAGGACCTCAGCTATTGTTTCATCCACATTGCTAGCACCCATGTCACCACTCAAGGTCTAAAGGGAGGGGTGGAATAAAAAATCTAATGTGAAAATGGGACTTGAACGCAAAGACGCTAACTTCCTAGTCGGACACATTATCACTAGAAGCTGCAACCACTCACATCAGGTCTTTGGTGTCAGCAGATTATGAATTCCTTTCACTGCCAGTGAATTTAGATTGCAAACTTTATTGATAATTATGATAACAATGATAATGATAAAGTTGATTGATACTCACACCTCTCAGGCAGTGAGAATGAGGTGTTTTCAATTTGAAGGTGTCAAAGTGTGTCAACAGATCCACATATGCCTCACCACATCTGAAATTTGAAGTATAAAAAAACAATAAAAATCATCAGAAAATATGTAAGAATGAAAAAAAAAAAGAAAAAAAAAAGAGGAGGTGATGCCTGATCTTGACACAAACCCAACATGCTAGTCAGGCTTTTAGAGCAAAGATTGATGGGGACTGTGGATGGAGGGAGATTAAGTAGCAGAAAATATTTTGATGTTTTTTGTTTTTTCTTTAAATTAAAGAAGAAAAAAAAAGCAGATGCATGATCTTTGCACAAACCCAAATGCGCTGGTCAGGTGTCTATAACAAAGATTGATGGGGACTGTGGATGGAGGGAGGTTAGGAACCGTAGCAGTGCCCACTGACCCACCAGAAGTGTGGCTGACGGCGGCAGGGCAGGGCCTCCTCTGGTGTGTGACCTCCTGGTGGCATTGATCACTTGATGGGTTTTCTGTGGGCAACTTGGTTTGCAGCACTGCAACAGGATGACTGGTTTAGCAAGGGGGTTGAGAGGACACAGAAGACAGGGCAGCAATAAAAATCATTATATATGTATCAACAAAGAGAAAGAAGAAGCACCAAGATATGAAGTGTATGGATTTTTTTTTTTTTTTTTTTTTTGAATGAGAGAAAGATCCTGGACATAAGTTGTTTGAAAAAAAAATTCACACACACACACATCCAAGTGTTTTGAAAATACACCAAATACGAATTTTTCATTATGCATGTTGCTAGTTTCTTGCAAATCTGTATTTTTGTTGTCATTTGTATATATATTGTCCGTTTCTATTTTGTGTTTTCAAAGCAGATTTTTTTTGCTCTAAACACAACAGTTATGCACACATCAAAGTTTTATAAAATATTGTGACCATTAAAGATTTTGTTTTAATTTTTAAGATGGTTGATCGTTTCCATGATTATTCAGCATGTAAATTTTTGATTAGTTCATTATACCATTCAGTCGCTTGTGCTTTACCTGGATTAAATCATACCTAGTCTAATGGTTTGACACACAATGTTTTCAGTCAGAATGAAAATGTATGACTGTGATCTGTCCTGCCAAATGTATCCCCTTTCGCTTACTGTTCAATCTCACCCACCGACATTTGTCATGTTTCAAAAACAGCTGAGCACTTTAAAAAATTGTTGTCATGTTGTCGAGCATCAGTTATGGTATCATCCATTTGCAAAATCCTCTTGCAAAAAATTGAGGAAACTGTCAACCTCAAAGGTATGTCCTAGGTTTATGTGCGTGAATATGACTATTTTTGTCTACTTATTTTCTTTTCCAGAATCTTTTTTTTTCATTTGATTTTTTTCTTCTTTTTCTTTTTTTAAAGGCGAATTTGGTTTCTTGTGTTTGACTGGGCTATATGAGTCAGTGTGTACATGTCTGGTGAGTTTTTGTTGATGTTTTTTTGTTGCTCTTGTTAGTTTGTTTGCTTTTCCTTTTTATGCAGCCATTTGTGTGGTCAACTGGGTGATGGATAAATCAATAAAAATCGTTTATGAATATTGTGTCAAGTTCAGTGAAATGGAAATTTGATTTGATTCATTTGTGTGTGTGTGTTTGTGTGTGTGTGAGAGAGAGAGAGAGAGAGAGAGAGAGAGAGAACTGAAGTCGCCCCTCCGCCCCCCCCAACTCCCCCCCCTCCCAAGAGAGAGAGAGAGAGAGAGAGAGAGAGAAATGCAGCCCCATGAAAGCTACTTCCAATGTTTGCATTGAGGTTCCCAGTGTTGTCCAGTGTTAATATTCTGGTGCTCACGTTTTGTCACGTGCGTCAGGACAATTAACTTATTCCTCGTCATTCTAGATCTGTTGAGTCGAATCTCCACCCCCACCCCACCCCAGCACTCCCATCCCCCTCTCCTGCTGAAGGGCAGTTGTGTGTGTGTGTGTGTGTGTGTGTGTGTCCCTATTTCAATTACCTGTCACCATGTCACCAGTTTAATCTTCTTCACGTGTATCAGTTGTTTTTTTATATTGCTTTCTTCAAGCACGTGAGAACTGCGAATACCCTGTGAACGACTGGTATGATGTCAGGATAGCTTTGTGTGAACTCATGGTTATATCTCTTCAACGCCTTTTTAGAACGAGATTTATAAACTAATGGCGATATTATCGCAGTTACCGTTCATTCCGTCGCATTTTAGCATTCTAAATTCCTGGATCTGAATTTTAATGTCGCACTTGAGCATCCTAAATTACTGGAGCTGAATTTTGGATGCAAAAGTGCGATTTATACCGGAAACAATGGTTCTTTCCTTCATTTTATTTCAAGGTCAGACTTTTCTTTTTAAAGCAACTCTTATTTTAGCAGCAGCGTGTGCTGTACCGAACAGCAGCTTGAAGCAGTGAGCACACATGGCAGTCCATGACTTCCATCAGTGAAGGTTGTGGAGGAAAAGATGGATCGATTGAAAAGTTTGGAACGTGAACTGGATCCCAAAAAAAAATTTAAAGGGAAGAAAATCTTGGATCGAATATTGAATTGTTCTTTCTCTCACCCTCTCTCTCTCTCTCTCCATCCGAACGTGTGTGGAGGCATACTGATTTCTTTAGTTTGCAGAGAGCTATTTAGATACGAATCACGGGCAGTTTTTTTTTTTTGTTTTTTTTTCCTGTGAATGATACAGGCATGTTAGGATTGACCAATGAAATTGTTCGGCTCACATTTCGACCTTGAGCATAGAGAGTAATGTATTTCGCGATTGGTTGAACTTCGTAAGGTTTCAACTCTCACTGTGTGATAAAAAGGTGTCACAATGTGGATCTCTCCGTCCGGTTTTATCGCATGGTTCCGCATTGACGCAGTTGGTCGTCAACAGTCTTAATTAATAAGCACTAATTAGTGTAATTTTGGGGAGTCTTCATTTTTCGAAATTTAGACTTAAGGTAAGCTTGGATGCTGAAGAACATGAACGCTTAATGGACTGCAGATCAAAGAAGCAGCCAAAGAAGCCATAGAATACGGCTCCCCAACACAACTAGGGTACTCTATAACAGAAATCACAAAGAGGGTACGACAAACAATGCACGACCTACGCAATAAATACATGGAACGCAAGTGCGCAGAGAATGGCTGGATTCACATTCCCATCCAAAAGGAAAAACATCGCCTCCTACTCCCTAGAAACAACTCCAAACTCCTCAGAAGAATCAAGACCCACCCCCACGCATGCATGATCAGGAAGCTGAAGTGCAAGTGTGGTGCAGACGCATCCCACGAGCACGCAATGCAATCATGCACAGAAACAACAGCCAATATGACACCACTCCTGCACTACAAGCAAAACCATAAACTAACAAACCAGGACTTCCTTCAACCCCATCCCACCTTAGGAAACCAACCCATGAGGATATTCACTGACTCCTTCCTATCCTCTGAGGAGATCCGCAGCTGGTTCTGAAGGCCCAACCACCACCCATCCCCTGCCCCCTCCACACACAACACACACGACCTCCTCCCCCCCCCCCCCCCACACACACACCTTTGGGACATCAGGAGACCCATACAGCCAAAAGGGGTTTGGATCACACACACACACACACACACACACACACCCCCGCTCACTCCGTTGTACCACTCTCAGATGGTTAAACTGACAGTGTCGGAAATCCTATTACCCCACTCCTGTCCTCTGGCTCTCGCGAGGGGATCATCCAGCAAGGGGGCCTGACCCGAACTGGACTCGGTCACAGTCGATGCAGGGCGTGGGCAACGCCCATCCATGGCTGTGCCAGGCGTGCGATGAAGAAAACAAATGTCACAATTGAGAAAGACGCATGATGTACAAGTGACACAAGTGTCGACCACATACCCGGCGTGTCGGGCGGCTGGTGGGGGCGCGTGGTGTCCCGGGTTCTTTGGAGGGGGGTGGGGGTGGGGGTGGGGGGGGCGCTGGGCGTTCCCCCTCTCGCCAGGCTCTCTTCCTCCTTTGCCGTCGATCACACCATAAAAATTGCCAACACCACCACCACAAACAGCAACAACACCACCAACACAAAAAAAGCAGAACCCTTAGCAGCAACGAAACACAAGACCCAAAAACCACACAAACAATCCACACAAGGCGAAACAAACAAAACCCAACCCCTACCTCACAACACAACCACAGTCAGCACCCAACACACCAACGATACAACATCCACCCACATGCAATCAACATTACAAACATACAACCCCCAAATCACACCAATACGACCCCATTACAACAGCAACACACACAACCCCATACACACCAACCACACTAACAACCCCCTACCATCAAACACACACAACCCCATCCACACAAACCAACAACCCCTACCACCAAACACACACAACCCCATCCACAAAAACAAAACAACCCCCTACCATCAAACACACTCAACCCCAACCACACAAATCAACAACCCCTACCACCAAACACACAACCCCATCCACAAAAACAAAACAACCCCTACCACCAAACACACACAACCCCATCCACAAAAACAAAACAACCCCCTTACCATCAAACATATACAACCCCAGCCACAAAAACAAAACAACCCCCTTACCATCAAACATATACAACCCCAGCCACAAAAACAAAACAACCCCCTTACCATCAAACATACTCAACCCCAACCACACAAATCAACAACCCCTACCACCAAACACACAACCCCATCCACAAAAACAAAACAACCCCCTACCATCAAACATATACAACCCCAGCCACAAAAACAAAACAACCCCCTTACCATCAAACATATACAACCCCAGCCACAAAAACAAAACAACCCCCTACCATCAAACACACTCAACCCCAACCACACAAATCAACCCCCCCAACCACCCCAAACACACGCAACCCCAGCCACACACACAACCAACCCTTCCACCACCAAACACATACAACCCCAACCACACAAATACCTCCACTTAAACAACTCCAACCGAACAAACTTGACCTAAGGGTGTAGACGCCAATAGGTCGTTGAACTCCAACAACGAGACTTTTATGGGGGGGTTTGGCGGGTTGGAGTCGATATCAGGTCTGGTCTCCCAGCAATCTGATCTGCACTCTAGTAGTGGGGATTGCTAACCTTACTCCAAACAGACCCGACACGGGAGGGCAGTTGACGGCTACACTTCCTGTGGCATTGTCAGTCCCTCTTTGTTGGTGGTGGTCCGCTGTCGTGGGAAGTGCGGGCCCGGTGGTTGGAGCATGAAGACGGCTGGCTGCCAGGTCACGGCTGTCTTGAAGACGACTTTTTATTTTCTTTTTTTTTCTTCTTCTTTTTTTCCCTTTTTTTTCACGCTCGACTACACATGGGTACACACACACACCATACTGTCTCTAAGACACGCATGTGTGCTTACTATTTCGCCAGAACACTTTAAAGTTACACGTGAAGTCGCCTCCCTTTTCAAAAGCCGTGTGATGTGTGTTTCGCACGGACATGAATTAGTTCATTGTGACACGTGAACAAGACTGCTGCCTTGGTTGACAATCTCTTAAAAAGTGTGTGTGTGTGTGTGTGTGTGTGTGTGTGTGTGTGTATGTGATGGGGTGCTTGTGGTTGTGTGTGCCTCTGTGTGTGTGTGTGTGTGTGTGTGTGTGTGATGCTTACGTAAATTAGGTACAATAGACATATAATATGTTCTGGAAAGTTTTTCTGCCCGAATTGAGTCAATGGTAACTTTACGTTGCTGAAACATGAGAACGTTCTGATAACAAATGTATATAGAAAAAAGTTAATAATTTTGTCATTAAACGTTTCTGAAATGTTCCTTTGCATGCTTCAAATACTGTAGGATAAAGTGAAAAAGACATTATCTGAAAATGAATTTGGAATTACGTGTGTCAGGAAGTCGGATGTGAAGAAGGATTCATTTCAGAATTCGAAGACAACAACAAACCTGGCACGCAAAAATAGAAAACGGAAAACATAGTTTTTTAAAATTTATTTTTTTATTTTTTATTTTTTATTTTTTTAAATTTTTTTTTAGTTTTAAAAATATCTTTCAAGCAGGAAAATGTATTGCAGCCGTGTCCAAGAAATGGCACAGAATAAGTAACACCGGATTTAACCCTTTCACTGCCAAACTCGCATTTATGCAGCGGCTAGGTAGAGGACCTATGTCAATGAAGGGTGGCCAGATCATTGGTCTCTTATCCATGAGCCTACTGCTCTTAATGTTCGGTGGCAGGATAGGCCATAGTTTCTGCACATCACGGGGGGAATCCCCAGCTATTCTTAGACACCCTATTTTCTGTGTTTATAGCACAAGAGAAATTTGCTCTCTAAATTGACTGGCGGTGAAAGGGTTAAGTGAAGAATTGATCAATCAAGCGAGACAAACCTGGAAGCTGAAGTTCAGTCGGAGTTCTGCCCCTTGAGAGAGCGTCCCGAAAGAAAGAAATATCGTAGTCAGCCTCGCGGAACGAGGGGGTCGATCTGGTATCAGTATCAGTAATGGCAGAGCTACCACTGAATGTATGTCGCAAACACAGAAGCATAATAATATATCCAGGATATCCAGGAAACACCGCAGGTACTCGAGTTACGAGTTCCCTAATGTCATTAGTGCTGAAAGCTACAGACACTAGTGTGTTCGGTGTGTGACTTTGCCGCCAAAGGGTCAGCTCTATTGTCCCTCCACCCCACGCCCCTACCCCACCCTCCCCTCGTAGTCACTGCTCCCTGTAGCAGTGGTAGCCCAGGTAGAACCAGCAGCGACTGAAGACGATCTCCCAGGGCCAGCTGAAGGCCTGCAGCTCCGTGGTGACGTTGAGGGCCTCCCGGAACTGGGGCTGGAACATGGAGTAGATCACCTGCTGGTCCGTGTTGGCCAGCCCCAGGCCCAGGAAGTGCAGCAGCGCCCGCCGGTACTCGGTCAGGAAGGCGGCGTACCTGCGGCGAGTGGCCAGGAACATGCCCCCGCCC
>NC_134906.1:2342729-2345229 GCF_041734735.1 Babylonia areolata | reverse complement strand
CACCCACTGGACATCCGAGGGGTCTGTGTAGAGGAGAAGAGAGGACTGGCCGTACTGAGTGAGTTAATACTATATATATATATATATATATATATATATATATATAAACTTTTAACAGAATAAAACAAAAGTACAAACTGTACACACTTTGCTTATATTTACAAACACACACACACACACACACACACACACACACACACACACACACACTTTATGATCGATGCCCATAATTGATTGCTAGTTGTTTCAAACTGCAGCAGGCTACTCGAATGTAAAACCCCTGGACATCTGGCAACATCGTCCACTTCACTTGAGATTTGAGTGTGGTTTCCAAGCTTTGCTACATGTCATACTTTTCGTCTGTGTGTGTGTGTGTGTGCGTGTATGTTTGAGAGAGTGAGTGAGTGTGTGTGTGTGTGTGTGTGTGAGAGAGAGAGAGAGAGAGAGAGAGAGAGAGAGAGAGTGTGTGTGTCTGTGAGAGAGAGAGAGAGTTGTGTGTGTGTTGTGTGTGTGTGTCTCTCTCTCTCTCTCTCTCTCTCTCTCTCTCTCTCTCTCTCTGTGTGTGTGTGTGTGTGTGTGTGTGTGTGTGTGTGTGTGTGTGTGTGTGTGTGTGTGTCTCTGTTTGTGTAATTTCAATGATCGTATACTGCCCCTGCTGACCACAGCTAACACGACCCTCTGTGAGCGCGACAAGTCCAGATAATAGAGTGGTCACTTGACATATTGACCTGTCTGTATCTGTATCCTTCAGGGTTATCTCAGTGAGGGGTGGGCTTGCTTTTATCTGTCAGCAATGGTCTTCTTCTCCTCCTCCTCCTCCTTCTCCTCCTTCTTCTTCTTCTTGTTCGTTCATACGTACACTTCGACTCCTACTAACATACACCAGTTAGGCGCAGTGAAGGCAGCCATACTTAAGACTCCGTTTCCACAAATTATGTGGTGCCACATCGGAAAGAAAAAACACACACAAACACACACGCAAAAAAAACAAAAAACAACAACAAAAAACGTAAGCAGCCTACCATCTACACGTAAAGTTTTCCTGCCAGCTAACACATTTGTGGTGCCACATCGAAAAAAAAAAAAAAACAACAACAAAGCAACCAGAACAACACAGGCAGCCTACCATCAACAGGTAAAGTTTGCCTGCCAGGTAACACATTTGTGGCTGATTTGATTCATGATAATGTTGTAAAAGTGGGGGTGGTGTGGGGTGTGTGGGGTGTGTGGGGTGGTGGGTGCGGGGGTGGAGGAGGTATTGTAACATGTTGTCTTTCAGTTACGGGTTTGTGAGGTCGGCAACAGCAGTAGTATGTGTCATAACGATGTCCCCAAATATGCCATGTCAATACTGTGTGTGTGTGTGTGTGTCCGTGTGTGCGTGTGTTAGTGTGTGTGTTTGTGAGTGTATCTGTGTTTGAGTGTTTATTTTAGTGGGTGAATGATTGTGTGTGTGTGTGTGTGTGCTTGTGTGTGTGTGTGTGTGTGTGTGTGTGATTTGGGGTTAGAGATGGTTAAAGGGGGATACATAGGGGGAGGGGGGGGGGGCGGGGGAAAAGGTGGATAAACTAGAACAATGGAATCAACAATAAGTAAATAATTGTGCAACGGCAATTAACAACACAAACACCAATATGGGAGAGAAAAAAATCAATAAAATTCAACATCGGAATATCGCATCACAGAAACATTTCTATTGGACTTATGTTAAAGGGATTGAGCAATTTCAATCAACAGTAATTGGTTGGACATTATTTCTTTGATGTTTATGAAATTACACGATACAATGGTAATTGTATTTGTATTTCTTTTTATCACAACAGATTTCTCTGTGTGAAATTCGGTCTGCTCTCCCCAGGGAGAGCGCGTCGCTCTACAACAGCGCCACCCATTTTTTGGTATTTTTTCCTGCGTGCAGTTTGATTTGTTTTTCCTATCGAAGTGGATTTTTCTACAGAATTTTGCCAGGAACAACCCTTTTGTTGCCGTGGGTTCTTTTACGTGCGCTAAGTGCGTGCTGCACACGGGACCTCGGTTTATCGTCTCATCCGAATGACTAGCGTCCAGACCACCACTCAAGGTCTAGTGGAGGGGGAGAAAATATCGGCGGCTGAGTCGTGATTCGAACCAGCGCGCTCAGATTCTCTCTCGCTTCCTAGGCGGACGCGTTACCTCTAGGCCATCACTCCAATACATTACAATAATACAGCACGACGAGGGGAGAGAGAAAAAACAGAAGTTCAGGTTCAGAAGGATCAGCGGAGATGACGGTCGTTCACTGACAAACATACTGTGAAATCTTCCTTTGTTTGGAAGAAAAAAAATATGCCTTCTTCTTCTTCTTCTTCTTATCATTATTATTATTATTATTATTGTGATAGTGATAGCTTGGCTAGGGGTTGAGATTTATCTTAGAGATTTAATGAATTACAACATCCTTGCTCACAAGCGCCAAGTTGTAACAAAGTACACTTGGGTGGTTATTTAGAGAATAGGTTTA
>NC_134906.1:2337729-2340229 GCF_041734735.1 Babylonia areolata | reverse complement strand
ATGGCCCTGTCTTTGGTAGACTTATTCTTATTCATGTTGCTTAGTTGCTTATACTAGTCCCGCCAGACCTGCCAGGGCCATCCATATCAGGACTGTCAAGCCATACAAAATGAACGCTCATCCGCGTCAAAACAAAGCTGTCACATCTCCATACACACACACACACACACACACACACATATATATATATAACCACTAAATACAAACCCCACAAAACACAGTTCATGACGCAGTATCCCAGTTTAGTAGACTTCAAAAGAGCCTTCCAGCTATAATGCTAGTACCACACTAGCTCATCTAATCCACATGCGATTCCTAAAAAAAAAAAAAAAAAAAGAAAAAGAAAAAAAAAAAATGTAGAATTCTAAAAAAACAAATAAATAAGAAGGTTTTTACGCCAGATGAATCTCTCTCTCTCTGTCTCTGTCTCTGTTTCTGTCTGTCTCTCTCTTTCTCCCTCCTCTCTCCCTCTCTCTCTCTCTCTCGCGCGCAATTTTGAGCAAGTGAGAGCGCGCGCGCGTTTACTGATACACATGTGGTGTGTGAATTCGTGTGCGTGCGTGCGTGCGTGCGTGCGTGCGCGCTTGCGCGTGTGTGTGCGTGTGTGTGTGTGCGTGCGTGCGTGCGTGTGTGTGTGTGTGTGTGTGTTCGTTCTTTAGTTTAACGTCTTTTCACGACAAGTGATATTGGACGTTGGACGAGAAGGAGGGAGGAGGGGGGCGGGGATGGGGGGGCAGGGAAAAGAAATTACTGTGAACGAATGCGAGTATGTGAATGTGTGTGCGTGCGTGCGTTCGTGTGTGTGTGTGTGTGTGTGTGTGTGTGTGTTGTGTGTGTGTGTGTGTGTGTGTGTGTGTGTGTGTGTTGTGTGTTTTGTGTGTGTGTGTGTGTGTGTGTGTTGTGTGTGTGTGTGTGTGTGTGTGTGTGTGTTTAGGGGGAAGGGAGAGGGAGATGGAGATTCACGGTGACGGGGGGGCTCGGAGGGGGAGGGGGCGGGCGAGGGGGTGAACGCGCGCACAAGCTTGACAGCTTTTTGAGTTTTGAATACGCTGAAGAAACTGAAGGGCAGCGAGCAAAGACATCCAGATTGTGACATTGAAATAGGAGTGTTCTGGTTCAGATGGTAGACGAAGCCTCTCTCTCTCTCTCTCTCTCTCTCTCTCTCTCTCTCTTGGGTTTCGCTGCTGGTCAGGCATCTGCTTGGCAGATGTGGTGTAGCGTATATGGATATGTCCGATCGCAGTGACGCCTCCTTGAGCTACTGAAACTGAAACTGAAACTCTCTCTCTCTCTCTCTCTCTCTCTTTCCATGTGTGTGTGTGTGTGTGTGTGTGCGCGCGCTCGCGAGTTTGTGTGTGTGACTTATCCACATGTCAACTAAGTAAATATATGGCTGTATTATTCAGAGTCCAAGCAAAATGGTAAATTACCAGAGTACTGTCTATTGCTGTTGACAATGTTAGGAGTCCTATGAACATTAAACCATCTGGAATCTGGAAAATCTCTCTCTCTCTCTGTCTCTCTCTGTCTCTCTCTGTCTCTGTGTGTGTGTGTATGTGTGTGTGTGTGTGTGTGTGTGTGTGTGTGTGTGTGTGTGTGTGTGTGTGTGTGTGTGTGTGTGTGTGTGTGTGTGTGTGGAACACTGACAAAAGCTATATTCAAACACTCAACAGCGAAAATGATAATGAAAAAAAAAACACACACAAAAACTGGAAACAAAAACATCCACACTTTTGGGGAGAGAGAGAGACAGAGACAGAGGCAGACAGACAGACAGACAGACAGACAGACAAAGACAGAGAGAGAATCGAAAATCAAAATCGACATTGTTTTATTGCTGGAAATGGAATGATCTGAAAATGGCCCATTATCATCCTACCCTCATAAAAGAAAATATGATATAACAGACAAACATACAGACATACATGCAGACACAGGCAGAAAGAGAGAGAGAGAGAGAGAGAGAGAGAGAGAGAGAGAGAGAGAGAGATTGACAGAGAGAGGGACAGAAACAGAGAGAGACCATGAGAGATAGACAGAGGCAGAGACACACAGGGTGAGTCACACAGACAGACAGACAGACAGAACAGAGACACAGAGAGAGAGGGAGAGATAGCACACACACACACACACACACACACACACACACACACACACACACACACACACACACACACACACACACACACACAGAGAGAGAGAGAGAAACGAAACGAAATGTTTTATTCAAATAAAGGCCATAGCCCCTTACTGAAGGGGTGTGACACATGTACATTGAAATATAGGAATCATGACAGTCATGCTGAATACAACAGCAACATACTTTGTACACCATAAATTGCTGACAATCAAAGTCGAACTACTACAACAGCAATATACCACACATGTCATAAAGTACACTTACAAAATAAACAAACAAAAACAACGACAACAACCACACAACTACGATAGCAGAGCCTTCAACCTTTTCAAAGATTTGTAAATATAGACTGCAGGCCCA
>NC_134906.1:2280229-2332729 GCF_041734735.1 Babylonia areolata | reverse complement strand
CGAGAGGGGCACACAGGCTGGGCCACATAGAAGTGGTACACAGACAGCACACACTGACGACACGGCGAGCCGACTGACGGGGCCTCTCGCCAAAAGCACGCGGACAACACACGCACACACTGCTCTACTCTCACAGCGAGCAGAAAGACGGGGCCTTACAATAAATTCATCCCCAGCGGGTGTCAGCGACAGCAGCAGGTCACTGCGGCGGGACAAGAAAAAAAAAGAAAAGAAAAAAACAAAACAAAACAGGACGTAGTGTTGTATCCCCTGACAAGGTGTAGTGTTTTAATCAAAGAGAACAAACTGTTCCTGCCTTAATCATTATATTAGTATTATTCTGCATACACACACACACACACACACACAGACACACACACACACACACACACACACAGAGCCGAATCATGGGGGGTGGGGGGTGGGGACATTTTTTTGGGGGGTGGCGAGGGGGGGCACCGAAATAGTATGGAGGAAAACGTCCCAGATTCCCAAAACGTCCCCCGGGGGACGGACGATTTAGGACACTGACAAGTCCCCCGGAGGACATACGGAATGGGGGGGGGGGGGGGGGGGGTTGGACGATTTGGGACGTTACACCAGGTTTAGATCACGTGGAAGTACGTGTGTGGCAATGTTGACGACAACGTGGATCTGTCTTCTGGTGACGGAGCTGTCAACGTCCACGTTCCTCTCAGCGCGTGCACGTATTCTATGATGGATCAAGGGAGGAGGGAAGAAGGAGAAGTGGGGGTGGTGGGGGTGGGTGGGGGGTGAGGGTGGGTGGGGGTTTTGGTGCACCACACGTAATCATCTCCCCTCACTCTGTACCCATTTACATGGCCTTATAAACACTCTTGCTTGTTCACGGCTTCAGGATACGATACGATAACTCCTATACATTTAGCACTGGGTCACCCATCGACATCAGAAAACCTCCAGTGTAAAAGACATGCTGCAGACCTTTCAGTAGTCCCCCCTCACAGAGCGAAGGAGAAAGGCGCGGCTGATGAACTTCTACAAATTCCACAACGGAAGCCTCATCATCAACACATGCCACAAACCCTCCCCAAACCCCTCTGCACCCAAAGGAACCCGACGGTCGCATCCAGCAACGTGTCATCCCCTTAACTGCAGGACTCTATACAGAGGTCCTTCTTCCCCAGGACAATATCCAATTGGAACAGCCTTCCTGCTGAGGTTGCCCTCATCCCCATCCTGGAAGGCTTCAAGTCCCAAATCATATCCCCTCCCCCCACCCCCCCAGGCCCCCTCCCTCCCCCACCCATCCCCAGCACCCCAGCAACCCCGGACCCAGCAAACTGTACCACAAGTGACTCAAACAACAGGCAAACCCCGCTTATAATCTACAGAATCTTCACTATGATGAAGGCGGTAGAGAAGGGAAAGAAGAAGAAGAAGGTCTTGTGAGATCAGCATCAAGTTAAGGACAGGATGTTTACATGTTTATGTCACAGCCCTGCAAATGATGGTTCGGCGTATTTGTTCACCTTGCACTCGTGACCTGGTGATGGGATCAGTGTATTCGATGTTCAGTATCTTGCGATAACACTTCGTGGGAGGGGGGGGGGGGAAGGGGGGGGGGGAAGAAGAGGTGTAGGGGGCTAGCTGGCCTTTGGGAACCATCCCAAAGCCGACTGTCCTAAAACCCCCTTGGCCGAGAGATTGGGGATGTAACTTGGGCAAGACACTCTACACTTTTACCAAATTCAAGATAGCTGGGACAGCAGTTGCCTCCTCTGCTGTTCTGATGGTCATAGTCGGACGCGACTGAGTATCATAAGATATATATATATATATATATAGCTTAAAAACTGATGATGGTCCTGCAGCCTTTTTGCACACACAAAAGAATGATGAACTTGAATTAATAGTGGTCCTTGGTAAATTTCATGTGTATAACAACTACTACAACAAAAAAATGTCGAATAAATTTAATTAAAAAAAAAAAATATATCAATGGATTCTCAGGGGAGTTGAAATGCAAATATAAAATGGAAAAAAAAAGAATATAACTTAAGTATGAAGGCAAGTAGAACTACGCCAGATGTGGTATCCTTTTACAGGACTTCTTGAAAGTTGAATTCCTTCAATCTGTCTAACTAATATCATGGGTTTGTTCCAATGTAGTGGTATCCATTTACAGGACTTCTTGAAAGTTGAATTCCTTCAATCTGTCTATCTAGTATCATGGGTTTGTTCCTATGTACCTTTTATTTACCTGTGTGCTAGCTGAATCGGTAGTGTTAGCAGCACTGACTTGAAGTTGTGTACCTTGTGAATGGAGAGAGTTACCACTCTTTACTATTTGTTAATCATTTATCTCCTGGCCTCATTGTTTGTTAATTTATAATATCAGTTTACATAAGATTTGCGCGTGTACCACCAAAAATGAAGAGAGAGAGAGAGAGCAAATATTTCACATCATGAACAAGCTTTCTTTTTCTTCTTTTTTAAAGTCCTTAATTAATCGTGCATGTACCATTTTCTGGCTTGTATATCGATTTTTCTTTCTCCTTCTGTTAAGCCAGAAGTAAAGAAAGTGTAGCATTTTCCACCAAAAGGATACATATTGATATGCACAGATTATCTGTCATACAATATGCATATGCAGATCCATTGCATGTTGTGATCAATTCTGATACAACACTAGTATTTGTTGTCTCGTTCGTCATTTATCAGATCGATTCCCCCGTCTCCTCGACGAAGGCGGCAGTACGTTGCAGGTCCTCCAGTCCTCCGTAGAGCTTCCAAGTCGCTGGGATTGGGTCGGGCCAGGTTTTCTCTCGGAGCGCTTGGTGGAGCGGGCAGGACTGCAGCAGATGTTCTGTTGTCTGGCTGCCTGTTCTGCAGGAGCACTGCTCTGTGTCGCCGATACGGAGTTTCGTGTATAGGTGGTGTTTCAGGCAGTTGTGGCCTGTCCTAAGCCTGACACTAGTATTTTATATCGATTCCTTTTTTTCTCTCTCTCTGTGGGTGGGTGGGTGAGTGAGTGCATTTTCTCCTTGGTTTTGCCTTTCTTTGCTTTTGTTTGTTCACTCTTCTATGTTTTCACACCTTTGCTATTGTTATAGTGTTTGCAATATATCGTCAGTTGAATGTGGTTATTGTTCTTCAGATTCTGCAATGATTGAATTAGAAAACACACACACACACACACACACACACACACACACACACACACACACACACTGACGCACACACACACACCACTGATATAAAAATAGAAATCAGTGCACACACACACACACACACACACACACACACACACACACACACACATCACTGATATAAAAATAGAAATCAGTGTGCACACACACACACACACACACGCACACACACCACTGATATAAAAACAGAAATCAGTGCGCGCGCGCGCGCGCACACACACACACACACACACACACACACTGGCACACACACACATCACTGATATAAAAATAGAAATCAATGCACACACACACACACACACACACACACACACACACATCACAGATCTAAAAATAGAAATCAGTGTGCACACACACACACACACACACACACACACACACACACACACACACACAAGTAGACTGACAGGCAGTCCAAAAGCTTGAACACGCTTCCAAATTAGGTCATGCTTTGCTTGAGAGTGGTGCAGTGTGTGTGTTAGTTTGTGTGTTACTGTTAGTGAGTGTGTTAGTGTGTGTGTGTGTGTGTGTGTGTGTGTGTGTGTGTGTGTGTGTGTGTGTGTGTGTCAGTGTGTGTGTTGCGCTCAAACAAATAAACATGCACGCACGCACATGCGAATCCCACCCCTACCCCCATTTTGTATCCAGCCGAAAGTGTGTGTGTGTGTGTGTGTGTCAGTGTGTGTGTGTGTGCGTGCGTGCGTGCGTGCGTGTGCGTGCGTGTGTGTGTGTGTGTGTGTCAAATAATTTAATGTTAGATCCCCGGCCTGTAAACAGGTACACATGCACGCACATGAAAGAAAAGACAATGAATGAAAATTAATAATGAAATATACCGAGAGTGTTAACACATGCCATTCACAAGGTACACAACTTTCAAGTCAGTGCTGCTTACGCTACCGATTCAGACAGCACACAGTTAATGATAAAAGGTAAGATTCTGGCTGTAACACTGAGTGATTTAAACGAGCGATATGTTTCGAAACGATCACTGAAATTCAATTTACCGGAACAGTCTTGTTGAAAACACGGTCAGTCATTTTCTGCCTGAAAATTCATATAAAAGCATGTACATTAGCGAGAGAGAGAGAGAGAGAGAGAGAGAGAGAGAGAGAGAGAGAGAGAGAGAGAGAGAGACGGGGCAGAGATACAGAGAGAGAGACAAAGACTTCTCAAACAGACATGTAACATTTTACGTGCATGACCGTTTTGTTTATCTACCCAGCCATGTAGACAGCCATACCCCGTTTTCGGGGATGTGTGTGCAATGCTGGGCATGTTCTTGTTTTCCATTATCCAAACGAACACTGACATGGATTGCAGCCGCGCGCCGGGATCTTTAACGTGCGTAATTGTTGATCTTCTGTGTGCTGCCGGTGTACACAAGAAGGGCGTTCAGGTGACAAAGGGACAAGGGGGAGAGGTGTGTCGCACAGTGTGTCATCAGCTTCCAGGACAACGCATCAGACATCACCACTAGCACAAGGCAGCTGACAGATGTACTGACGCTCGCTCCTACAACGGAGCCCCGCGTGGAAACAGCATTCTGTCACTGTCAGCACTGACATGTGCCAACACCTGCACTAATATGTGACCGAGCTCGCGCGCGCACAGACACAGACACAGACACGCACACACAGACTCACAGACACAGACACAGACACAGACACACACACACACACACACACACACACACACACACACACACACACGGAGGTTGTGTTGGAGTGAGAGCACTGAGATCGTATTTACGATCGTGTTTATAGGTCAGTGAGTGAGAGCAGGGGAGTAGGGGTGAGGTGTGGGGATGGGGTGTGTGTGGGAGCGTGGGGGGGTGGGGGTGGGGGCGAATGGGGTTGTGTGTGTGTGTGTGTGAACTCAGAACTCAGAACTCAGAACTCATTTAATTGTCGTAAAACCATCATAGGAATTATGGACACTATAAACTAAACACAACAAGCAAACAAAAAGTAAAAGCAATAAGTTGTGAGCACATGCAGGATATTCCATAAGACATAGCTATGGACTGCGAACTTTAAAGCATTCATATATGTATTTTGCCAGTTCTGGTTGGAAATAATTTTGTGGCAACAGAGAACTCGGCCTTTGGATTATTGTGTTGCCAGTGCCATCTGGCCAATGATTCGAAGACTGGGAATTGACTGTCACAAGTAGGCGAGACCTCAAGTTAGAGTACACACTACACTTGTCCAGAAAATGCAGTTCATCCTCTATAACTCCACATGATTTACATAGCCGGTCTTTCCTAGTTACGTTGTAGTGACGTCCACGCTCAATTTCAAGTTCATGTGCACTTATTCGCAATCGACATAGTGCTCCTCTGTGTTTAGTATTTTTGCAGCTGATCAGGTAAGGTTGTAATGTATAAGTATTTGCAATTTTGCAATAAAAGGAGAGCCTTGAAATGGTCTCGTTCTTTCTGCTGTTCCAATATTGAACATATTTATCCTGTAGTTTATTCAAGACTGAATATTTTAGTCGCTTAATGCTGAGTGTGCCTTGGTTCTCCCACACGTGGGAGAATCCAATTGAAACCAGTATCTTTTTGATAAAATTAAGCCAAGGAACTTTTTCCAATGAATCCATCGATAACATATCATCATATGCTTGCCTCAAATAGCTATCTTCTTTTGATTCTATGATGTGTACCCAAAATGAGATGACCTGACACACTGCGGTCAGAGAAATGGGGTATCTGCCCAGTTCTGCCAGGACTGGTAACTTAATTGATCTTTTGTGTACGCCCATTAAGCTCCTACAGAAGTTGACATGTACATTTTCTGATGGGCATTTTGCGGAGAGAAAGGCATCAAATTGGTTGAACAGCATAGAGGGCGTGGAGAAGTTTGTCGCAGTTTGATTGAATGGAAACCACACCTCAGCGCCGTAACTGAGAATTGGGGTGACTAAAATGTCAAACAGTTGCGTCATTACATTATGTGTGTGTGTGTGTGTGTGTGTGTGTGTGTGTGTATGTGTGTTTGTGCGTGCGTGTGTGTGCGTGTGTGAGCGCGCCCATCTTAGTTATATACACTTTTTATTTGTTGGATGTTTACATTTGTAAATATTGTCGTGCAGTACCTTGTTGTCTTAACGTGAGTATCATAAACAGACTCTCAAGAAATTAATTGTGTACCTTAAAAAATCAATTGACATTTCACTTTTTTTTTCTTCTTTTTTTTCTCTTCCTATTTGCTTTGTTGTTGTTGTTGTTGTTGTTGTTGTTGTTGTTGTGTGTGTGTGTGTGTGTGTGTGTGTGTGTTTGTTTGTTTGCTTTTCAACATTATTCTTTGTTGTTGTTGTTTTTTTGTTTTTTGGTTTTTTTTGTTTTTTGTTTTTTTATGTGCACTACATTTCTCAGAGCAATTTATTAAGACCTCGGCATTGACTGATTGGTTGCTCTCCCCTGTATGTTTCAGTCTCTATCAGCGTTAAAAGTCCAAATTCTCACTTTTTATTTGTTACAAGACTTCTTCTTCTTCTTCTTCTTCTTCTTCTTTATTTTATATCTTCGCTGTATCGTTGTTCTCCGATAATTTGTATTGGACTGTGCCGCGGTTCTCTAATTTTGCTGTGCCGTGGTTCAGTAACTGAGATTTGCCACGGTTCTTTAACTGTGCGCTGTGCAGCGGTTCCCTGACTGCGCTGTGCCGCGGTTCTTTAATTGTGTGCTGTGCAGCGGTTCTTTAATTGTGTGCTGTGCCGTGGTTCTTTAATTGTGTGTTGTGCCGCCGTTCCTTAATTGTATGTTGTGCCGCGGTTCTCTAACTGTGCTGTGCCGCGGTTCTCTAACTGTATTGTGCCGCGGTTCCCTGACTGTGTTGTGCCGCGGTTCCCTGACTGTATTGTGCCGCGGTTCTCTAACTGTATTGTGCCGCGGTTCCCTGACTGTGTTGTGCCGCGGTTCCCTGACTGTGTTGTGCCGCGGTTCCCTGACTGTATTGTGCCGCGGTTCTCTAACTGTGTTGTGCCGCGGTTCCCTGACTGTGTTGTGCCGCGGTTCTCTATGTGTTGTGCCGCGGTTCTCTAACTGTATTGTGCCGCGGTTCTCTATGTGTTGTGCCGCGGTTCTCTAACTGTATTGTGCCGCGGTTCCCTGACTGTGTTGTGCCGCGGTTCCCTGACTGTGTTGTGCCGCGGTTCCCTGACTGTGTTGTGCCGCGGTTCCCTGACTGTGTTGTGCCGCGGTTCCCTAACTGTATTGTGCCGCGGTTCTCTAACTGTATTGTGCCGCGGTTCCCTGACTGTGTTGTGCCGCGGTTCCCTGACTGTATTGTGCCGCGGTTCCCTGACTGTATTGTGCCGCGGTTCCCTGACTGTATTGTGCCGCGGTTCCCTAACTGTGTTGTGCCGCGGTTCCCTAACTGTGTTGTGCCGCGGTTCCCTGACTGTGTTGTGCCGCGGTTCCCTAACTGTGTTGTGCCGCGGTTCCCTGACTGTGTTGTGCCGCGGTTCCCTGACTGTATTGTGCCGCGGTTCCCTGACTGTGTTGTGCCGCGGTTCCCTGACTGTGTTGTGCCGCGGTTCCCTGACTGTGTTGTGCCGCGGTTCTCTAACTGTGTTGTGCCGCGGTTCTCTATGTGTTGTGCCGCGGTTCCCTGACTGTGTTGTGCCGCGGTTCCCTGACTGTGTTGTGCCGCGGTTCTCTAACTGTGTTGTGCCGCGGTTCTCTATGTGTTGTGCCGCGGTTCTCTAACTGTGTTGTGCCGCGGTTCCCTGACTGTGTTGTGCCGCGGTTCTCTAACTGTGTTGTGCCGCGGTTCTCTATGTGTTGTGCCGCGGTTCTCTAACTGTGTTGTGCCGCGGTTCCCTGACTGTGTTGTGCCGCGGTTCTCTAACTGTGTTGTGCCGCGGTTCTCTGTGTTGTGCCGCGGTGTTGTCAGTACTGCTCTGTCCAGCAACGGCCAAAAACAGACATTTGCTCGATCTACGTTCATTTTTTGTGATTATCTTACTTTTTTTTTTCCCTTTGTGCTTTTCCCCCACAGGTATATAGTTTTGTTAAATACTCCTTACTATTAGTCTACACTATGGGTACTAATGTGCAACAGTCTGACTTGTCTACTAATGAGAAAGGACTACGGCTTGGACACCTGAATGTTTATCATTTGTACAATAAGCTTCACGATGTCTGCATGCTCCTAAATGACTCTCCTCCTATTCATATACTCGTGCTCAGTGAAACACGCCTTGATTTCCGATTCAGCAACGAGGCCTTATCCATACCTAACTATGATTTCATTCGCCGTGATGGAAATCAGTATGGTGAAACAGGATTAGGGATATACATTCATCAAAGTATTTCCCATTTTACAAAAAGACGACCTGACCTAGAAACCAACAATGTGGAATGTATGTGGTTACAGGTCAAACCTTCAAAGTCCACCCCTCTCCTTGTAGGCTTTCTGTATAGAAATCCCTCAGCTAGATTCCCTTGGTATGATGACTTTGTACAAATGATGGACAATGTTTATAAACATAAACAAAATGTCATTCTGCTAGGAGATTTCAACATTAACCTGTTTAAACCACAACCCGCATGGGAATCAACTACTACTCTCTTTGGTTTGCATCTACTCATTCACAGTGCAACCAGAATCACGAAGACGTCATCCACCCTACTTGACCATATTTACACAAATAACAAAGATCTGGTGCACAACATAACAGTGTCCAACAAAAGCATCAGTGACCATTGTCCGGTTATCTGTACATGGTCTTGTAAACTTCCTCGGAAACAGAGCAAGGGTCACACAACGATCCAATACCGCTCTTTCAAAAAATTCAGTTCCGATGCATTTTTTCTTGATTTGAGCTTGGCACCCTTCCATGAAGTATTCATGACTGCAGATCCCACTCAAGCATTAACAGTATGGTATGAAACCTTTCTTGCAGTCGTTGACAGACATGCTCCTCTTCGGACGAGGAGAGTAAAACACAAAACACTTCCGAACTGGTTGACGCTCGATCTCATCGTAGCTATGGCATTAAGAGATGTTTTAAAAGCTGCTGGGATGGAGACCGAATACAGAAAACAAAGAAATAAAGTGTGTGATTTAGTTAAACAAGCAAAGTCAGATCATTTTAAGAACCTTATCAACAGCAACAGAGACACAGCAACACTATGGCGTGCTGTTAATGAAATTACAGATCAGTCTAAAAAGAAAACAAATGCTGTCTCAACTATGTGGACAACGGATTCACTCAATGACCATTTTCTAAAAACAACTCAGTCAAAACAGCCATCTACAAACGACCTTCCTTCAAAATGTTATATAACCCCCCGGACGTTACAAACATTTTGTCAAGAACGTCTTAAATCTGAACCATTCACTATTCCCCCACTTGCTGTTCATGAAGTTGGATCCTTAATCTCAAATCTAAAGAATAAAAAGGCAATGGGTCCAGACAGTTTAAACGCATCTGTTCTCAAACTTGCTTTGCCCTACATAGTAGACTCCCTTACATATATTTACAATTTGTGCATTGAACAGAACAACGTTCCAGCTGCGCTAAAAACAGCAAAAGTAATCCCACTGCCAAAATCAAAAGATATTACAGATCTCAACAACTTTAGACCAATATCCCTACTGTCCGTTGTTTCCAAGCCTCTCGAAAAGCACGTCCACAAACACCTTATGAAACACATGGAGCAAAACAACCTCTTTCATCCCCTTCAGTCCGGCTTTCGCCGTTATCACTCCTGTCACACAGCCTTAACCCGACTTTGCGACACGTGGTTATCTGCAATTAATCATAACAAGATCACTGGAACAGTTTTCCTTGATTTCAAGAAGGCCTTTGATCTTGTGGATCACGAAATACTGATAAACAAATTAAATGAATATACTCAAAACCAGTCAGCTGGCTCATTCTTCCGGTCTTACCTGGAAAACAGAACACAGCGTGTTTACTTAAATGGCACGTACTCTTCTGAAGGTCATGTAGATCGTGGTGTACCGCAAGGCTCTATTCTTGGACCTCTACTCTTTTGCATCTATATAAATGACTTGCCGATGCACATATCACCTGGCAACGTCATCTGCGATCTGTTCGCTGATGACAGTTCTCTTCATTGTAGTGACACCAACATCGCTGTTGTACAATCATCGCTACAACAGGGAATAAATGACATCTTAGGCTGGTGTTACCAGAATCACATGGAACTTAACCCACATAAGACAAAAAGTATGGCACTGACATCCAGACAAAAACACCAACGTAAGCCTCTCACTCTAAAACTTGAGGTAAACAAGAACCCAGTTGAACAAGTTTGTGAACACCGCGTTCTTGGGGTAATAATTGATAAAGAACTAAACTGGCAAGCTCATATTAATCATGTCTGCAAACAGTTAGCTCGCAATCTGTTCTTACTCAATAAACTTAGACATTATGTCGATGCTCCAACCCGAAAATTATTCTTCGGGGCACATTGTCTTTCTCATATCAATTATGCATCTACAATCTGGAGCAATGCCAGTCACAACCAGCTCAAAAAAATTAACTCATTACATAGACGAGCAGCTAAACTTATTCTACCCGACCACTCACTATCAACAGATGAGAAATTAACAAAACTGGAAATATTACCACTGTACAAGCAATTTGAATACAACAGAATGGTCCTCATGTTCAAAGTACACAACCACATGTCACCACCGTACCTCAGTGAATTTGTTCAAAGGGCAACAGAGCGTTACGATTCAGATAATTATATTCTGCCTCGTGTGCGCATTGACTTGTACAAATCTAGCTTTGCATTTTTTGGACCATCTATTTGGAACTCTCTTCCTACATTCGTCAAGACAGGTGATTCATTATCGTCCTTCAAATCAAGAGTACGAAAACTTCTGCTCCACAAACAATAGACCCCCAAACCAAATATAACCGGCCTAAACACATCATGCCCTTTGTGAAATGTATGCACTGTCTGTTCCTATACATACACAAACGTGTTTCATCTTATTTTCAACCTTTTGTGTTTTTTATGTATTACATGCAAGCTATTGATTGGATGTTATTGCCTGCCACATCAGCGTCAGGTTTCTCATCACTGTTGTATATGTACAGTGATATAACTATATTTCTCTGCTATGTTTATATATTTTCATTTCAGTCGTGCCTCTTTCCTGTATTCTGTGTGGTGATTAATTTGACAGTCTTAATAATCCCTTTACTTTTTGATTTTTTTTCCTTTTTTTTTTTTTTGTTCAATATTTGCTATTGTACTACAATATGATTTGTAATGTACTACAATATGATTTGATACCTAATTATGTTTATGTATACGTATGCATACATATCTGTATGTACATGTAGACATATGCATGCATGTGGGTATATGTGCAAATATGTATATGCATAAGGGTGTGTGTGTTTGGGGATGAGTGTGTGCATATGTGTGTGATTGGGTGGGTGTGAGTGTGTGACAGTGTTCCCTTCATTATATTTTTTTGTGATGATGATGGTCCGTTGATTAGTATTATAAGTAGTAGTAGTAGTAGTAGTAGTAGTAGTGGTAGTGGTAGTGGTAGTATTTACTATTGTTATTATTGTTGTGTCTTATCGTTACTGTTTTTGTTGTCACAAGGACAGATTGGAAGACTAGGCAATGCCTAAAATCTTTATCCTTGAGTAATAAAGTTTTTGAATCTTGAATCTTGAATCTTGAGTATGTGCCTTTTTTTCCCGGTTGTAAAACGATTTGCGGGCCTGCAGCTTCACTTAGGTTGCTACAGGGCCTTGGGCCTGAAGGCCCGAGCGCAGCTCCGCATGCAGCTGTGCCTTAACCGTTCAAGGCCAAAATCCCCCCCCCCCCCCCTTTTTTTTTCTCTCTTTTTTTTTTCCATCCTCTTTATCTCTCCCTCTCCACGCTGCGCACGGCCTCCCACATGTCAATGATAGCCGGACAAATACGGCTGATGGACATTGCAGGAAGATGAAGCTAGATTATTATTATTATTATTATCATTATTATTATTATTATTATTATTATTATTATTATTATTATTATTATTATTATTATTATTATCATTGTTGTTGTTGTTGCTGTTGTTCAGTGTTGTTCGTTGTCGTCGTCGTCGTCGTCGTCATTATTGATGATTATTATTTGTTGTTGTTTTTGTTGTTGTTCGTCGTCGTCGTCGTCATTATTATTTACATGTGTGCTAGCTGATGAGTAATGGAAGCATCCATGCTTTGAATTATGTGCATCAGATGTCTTAGCGAGAGTGAAAAAACTACATATTAATCTTATTTCCTGCCCGGTTTATTTCCCCCCCGTCTCTCTCTTTTTTTTCCTCACTCATTTTCCAATTTTAAGACACGTAAGGCGCCTGTGCTCTTCAAACAAAACTGAGTAAGGATGCTGCAACATTTCAAGAGTGAAATTACATCATCATTAATTTTTCCTGTTTATTTTCCCCCGTCTCTCTTTTTTCCTCTCTGATTTTCCAAATGCAAAAGTTGTAAGGCGCCTGTGTTTATCAACCAAAACAGTCAGAGAAAGGATGCTGCGACATTTCCTGTCATGCGCAGAACGGACACCGCGGCATTTGAGATCGTCTGGCAAGTTCTCTGCAAGAAAAAGTGTTGTCTTTCCTTCAAACGCACCCTCCAAGTTTGGTACAGAAGAAGAGACTAGACTGCAACAAAAGGTGCACAATTTCTTGAAATGATTGTGCAGACTATGATAGCGCGACAACACGATGGACTTCTTCTTGCAGCCTTTGTTCAAGACCAGGTTTGTCCTTTCGATTTCGTGTTTTCCTACTGTGTTCATATTTTATTTATTTATGTTTTTTCTCAAAGCCTGGTTAAGCGCGTTGGGTTACGCTGCTGGTCAGGCATCTGACTGGCAGACGTGGTGTAGTGTATATGGATTTGTCCGAACGCAGTGACGTCTCCTTGAGCTGCTGATACTGGTACCTCCCGTGTTCAGCTCTTGCTCGCTCAGTATTTGTCCATCACCGTATGTTTTTTATTTTTATTTATTTTATGCTGATAAAAAAGATAAGATTAGATCAACTTTATTATGATAAAACTTTATTATTTATAATTCATATGTAAACTCACATGGATAGGTGTGGGAGTTCCAGTGTCAGCTCCTCTCCACTCATTCCATCAGTGAAAGTACCACCACCACCCACCACTATTCTCCCCCTCCCACTCCCCATCCCCAAAGTGAAAAAAAAAACACCCCAAAACAAACAGACAAACAAACAAAAAAGGCCACAGTCATAATCTATGGTATTGATAGGAAACAGTTATGCCTGCAAGACAGATAAGATCTTTGATAATTATATATATATTTTTTTAAAATGATATGTATGTATTTTTAAACACACACACACACACACACACACACACACACACTATATATATATATATATATATATATATATATATATATATATATATATATTGTGTGTGTGTGTGTTTAAAAATACATACATATATATATATATATATATATATATATATATATATATATATATATATATATAGTGTGTGTGTGTGTGTGTGTGTGTGTGTGTGTGTGTGTATGCATCTCTTTGGCTAACTTGATACATGGTGAAATAAAAAAATCTGTGAAAAGATGCCAGGAAAGTCAAATGTTAAGGTCAGTAAAAGCATGATGGAACTGTAGGTATTTCATTATATTTTCATTCACCATGCTATACCATGTACTGTGTAGTGATTTGTTTTGGCCAGATCATCAATGCTTTGTGAATTTAGAAGTCAAAGATCAAGGTCACATTATTATGTCTTTTGCTAGATTATCTGTTTTGAAGTGGGTTTTTATGTTGTTGTTTTTTGGGGGTGTTTTTTTTTTGATGATTTCTTTGCTGGAGTAGGTGTATATTACAAGTGAGTCTTGAAGGCCGTGCCTCTCATGTTTGAATCCATTTTATGGTATACCATATCATATGTTTATGATAATGATAATGCATGACTTTCATATGGAGCGATTTATAATTCAAATACTGTGCAAAGCGCTTCACACACACACACACACACACACACACACACACAGACCAGATTAACCTGAGACTCCAGCTGTGAATGTCTAACATTTCCATGCAGCCCTTTGTGTGTCACAAGACAGAACAGAGGTCACATGGAATGAATATATATGGCCTTTTCTGGTGTCCAGTGGCCACATCTGATCCGTAGATTATCTTTCTGTTATTTACCTGTTGAACCCACTAACCTCAATATGCCCTTTTGCTTTTTCTAACTGTAGACCATGTTCTTCGTATCGTCAAGGTCATGACCCACGTGTCTCTGATTTTTTGTCATCTTGTAACTACACTGTACATGGTAAGTGATTTAGTTCATGTGGTGAGTGATCGTCGTTTCAGTGAATACATGCCATAAATAATCTACCCTCTACTTTCCTTCGTGGTACAGGATGCTCAGTTTCGTCATCTCTGTTACGCTCGGTAAGGAAATGTATTCAGTAGCACCAGTGTAACATTCCAGTTAGTCCCCCAGTTGGGTAGCTCACCTGGGGAAATGTTCCCTGACGGAACATTCGGATCCCTAAACATCCCCAGGGGGACGTTTTGAGACGCTCCCGCGTGTTGTTTCGGCCTCCTCTAACATCACCAAATCACACGTCCCAAAACGCCCACTACACCCCTAAACCATCACTAAATATTATTCTGCATTTGTTCGTGTGTGTGTGTGTGTGCGTATGTGTTCGTGTGTATGCACACGCACATGAATGTGTATGTATCTGTGTACGTGCGCATGTTTGTGTGTGCGCTGGAAATGGTGAGAAGAGGAGGAAAAGAAGTCACGAGATTAACGTGGGTCAGTTCATTGATTTTGATCAAATTATTACACCCTGTCAAGGGTAAAACACTAGAGCTGTTGGCTTGAAGTTGATTTGAAAAACATGAATTGTTGTTTCTCTTTTATTGATAATGCCTCCTGGAATCGCGCTTTGGGGTACAGGTTCAAACAGGTCATCCTTGTGTTCCCACAGGTCTTTGTTCCCCCGAATTTAGTTTTTACTTTCAACCAGGTCAGAGTTCCCCCAGGCCTTTGTTCCCCCAAATTTAGTTTTACTTTCAACCAGGTCAGAGTTCCCCCAGGTCTTTGTTCCCCAGAATTTAGTTTTACTTTCAACCAGGTCAGAGTTCCCCCACGTCTTTGTTCCCCCGAATTTAGTTTTACTTTCAACCAGGTCAAAGTTCCCCCAGGTCTTTGTTCCCCTAGGTCTGCATTCCCCCAAATTTATATTTTCCGGGTCTTTGTTCCCCACAAATATAGATAGATATAGATGTATATTCCTTTAAATCTTTTTTTTTAAGTGGTAGAGAGTGTCTGCTTTCAGTCGGACCCTTCTCCTGTTGTTTATGAATGTTGTCCTTGCTATACACTCATTTTCTTTTCTTTTCTTTATTCATTTATTTTTGTTTTTATTTTCCACTGTCCACTTTCAGTGGAGTCTTGTTTTGGTTTGTTTATTTATGATACCCTTTCCTTTTGTTTTTGTTGTTGTTGTTTTTTTCTGTGTGGTTTACAGTTTCAGGCAAGTTCAGACTTGATGCAGTATCAGGTCCAAGCCAAAGAGGTCTTAAAAATGTTGGCCAGAGACCCGAGACCTCCAGCTCGCTGCAGTCTGGAAAGTGACATGTATGTTTTCCAGTAAGTAGCAAGTGATATTGTTGTTCTGGTGTGGGTTTGGAAACAGAATACAAGACATGGCACACAGTCATGAACTTCCAGTTAGCAGCAAGTGATATTGTTGTTCTGGTGTGGGTTTGGAAACAGAATAAAGGAAGTGGCACATGATCAGGAATTTTTTCATTTCTTTTCTTTCTTTCTTTTTTTTTTTCTAAATGAAGTGAGTTGTCTTGCATTTGTGATGTAACCTTTAGGCAGAGAGAATCCTGTTGTATTGATGTGTATATGCATGCATGCACACACAATACACATCCATATCTACACAGACGCTTGTGCACACATATGTTTACTTACATGCACGTATATATGCATGCACATACGCATGCATGTACATATGCACACACATGTGCGCATGCACGCGCGCGCACACACACACACACACACACACACACACACACACACACACACACACACACACACACACACACACAGCAGCAGCAGCAGCAGCAGCACACACACACACACATACACAGTCACACCAAGGCACATACACACCACACCACACCACACACACACACACACACACACACACTCTCTCTCTCTCTCTCTCTTTCTCTCTCTCTCTCTCTGTCACACACACACACACACACACACACACACACACATACACACACACACACACACACACACACACACACACACACACACACACACACACACACTCTCTCTCTCTCTCTCTCTCTCTCTCTCTCTCTCTCTCTCTCTCTCTCTCTCTCTCTCACCCACACACACACACACACACAGAGAAAACTGCAACAACAAAAAATAAAGGGACAGGCTGTTGTGAAGTGACATGGTTCAGATCAGTATCCTGAAGCCTGGCACATTGATGTTTGTGTCAGACTTTCAGTGCAACATCTGGGCTGGTCTTTGGGTCACACTTTGATACAGTGCACCAACAAGGTCTTTGAGTCACACATTGATACAGTGCACCAACAAGGTCTTTGGGTCACACTGTGTTACATTGCACCAACAAGGTCTTTGGGTCACACTTTGTTACAGTGCACCAACAAGGTCTTTGGGTCACACATTGATACAGTGCACCAACAAGGTCTTTGGGTCACACTTTGATACAGTGCACCAACAAGGTCTTTGGGTCACACTTTGATACAGTGCACCAACAAGAACAAGAGGTGGAGAACTGTGGGATGGGTTGCTGTTTTTCTTTGGCTTTGCACAAAAAAGATCAATTAAAAATAAAAAAATTGGAAGTTTTATGTATTATTCTTCTTCGTTCAAGGGCTGCAACTCCCACAATCACTCGTATGTACATGAGTGGGCTTTTATGTGTATGACCGATTTTACCCTGCCATACTCCGTTTTCGGGGTGTGCATGCTGGGTTTGTTCTTCTTTCCATAACCCACCAAACGCTGACATGGATTACAGGATCTTTAATGTGCGTATCTGATCTGCTTGCGTATACACACGAAGGGGATTCAGGCACAAGCATGTCTGCACATATGTTGACCTGGGAGATCGGAAAAGTCTCCACCCTTTACCCCACCAGGCGCTGTTACCGAGATTCGAACCTGGGACCCTCAGATTGAAAGTCCAACACTTTAACCATTTGGCTGTTGTGCCCATCTTATGTATTATGAAAAGGAAGAAAAATAATTCTAAGAAAATGATAAATCGAATGAAAAGAAACTAGCATATTCAGAAAACAGAGCAGGAATTTAATCCAGACCCTCACAGACTCTTTTTTTTTTTTGTCAGCTGAAGATTCAGACTTGGTATTTCTGATATTGCAATACACAATTACCAATATAGAACACATAATGCAACTGATCTGATGTGCGAACTTTGCAGCATGGGAGAAGAAAATGAAATACATTTCGTTCTGTTGTCCTGTCCTGCATGGCTTAAGAACTAAGTACGAGTATATACCACCTAAATTTTATAAATTTCCCAGTCAGCTCAGATTAGCGTTGCTCATGGCTTCTAGGCACGAACAGACCATTCGCAATTTGTCTATCTGTTAAAAGCATTCAGACTGTGATCGACTCTGATGTCTTAGAATTCTGAACAAAATATGTTTCGTCTTTGCAAGACCACGTATTATTTGTTGTTTTTGTTATATGTTCATGTGTTTGAACCCCTTCATGAGAGGCAGTGGCCTATACTTGAATAAATTATCCATATCCTTATCTTTATATTGTCAACTGAGCGTCTTAATCATTCTGCCACCTTTGTCCCTGTAGTTTAGTGGTGGAGCAAGGGGTGTGCTACCTGGCGCTGTGCTGGAAGATGTTCTCCAGGCGAAAGGCCTACGCATACCTGGAGGACCTGCAGTACCAGTTCCAGCGACAGTTTGGTGCCAGAGTGGGCGGCGCGTCCCGGCCCTACTGCTTCATTGAGTTTGGTCAGTGTGTGTTGATGGAGGGGGGCGGGAAGGGGGGAGCAGGTGGGGGCAGGGCAGGGGGTGGGGGTGGAATGGGTGGATGTGTGTGTCTGTGTGTGGTTGGTGGTGAGGGGTTTGGGGCCAGAGTGGGTGCTGTTTCCCGGCTGTACAGCTTCAGTGAGTTTGGTCAGTATGTGTTGTCAGGGGTGAGGGGTGGGGGCCAGGGGAGGGGGGGGGGTTTGGGTGGGGGGGGTGAGAATGGGTGGATGTGTGTGAGGTTGGTGGTGCTGGTGGTCATGAGGGTTTGGTGCTGTTTCCCGGCCCTACTGCTTCATTGAGTTTGGTCAGTACGTGTCAGGAGGGGCAGGGGAGCAGAAGGGGAAGTTTGGGGGGTGGGGTGGGGGGTTGTTAATGGGTGGATGATGTGTGTGGTTGGTGGTGCTGGTGGTTGTGAGGGGTTTGGGGCCAGAGTGGGTGCTGTTTCCCAGCCCTTCAGCTTCATTGAGTTTGGTCAGTATGTGTTGTTGGGTGTGAGGGGAACACAAACACGGACTGACAGGCATACGAAAGAGAAGACAGGGAGAGAGAGAGAGAGAGAGAGGGAGGGGGGTGGGAGGTGATGGGGAGATACAGAGACAGAAAGATGAGAGACCGACACATAGACATAGAGATACAGACATCTCCCCCTCTACCACGCACCAGGGGGTGTAAATGGGTGGATGTGTGCGTGTGTGTGGTTGGTGGTGGTGCTGGTGGTGAGGGGTTTGGGGCTAGAGTGGGTGCCGATTTCTGGCCCAACTGCTTCATTGAGTTTGGTCAGTTTTCCAGTCACATTTGGGAGAATGGATTGAGAGCGGGATTCAAACCCAGAACCTTGCAGACTTTTCATTGGCAGTTTCACTGAGTTTGGTCAGTATGTGTTCAAGATTCAAGATTCAAGATTCAAAAACTTTATTACTCAAGGATAAAGATTTTAGGCATTGCCTAGTCTTCCAATCTGTCCTTGTGGGGGGCGGGGAGTGAGCAGGGCGGAGGGGGGGGGGGGGGGGCAGGGCGGGGGGGCAGGGAGTGTGGGAGAATGGGTTGGTAGGGGTGGGGGGATGATGGGTGGGTGGATGGGTGCATGTGTGGTTGGTGGTGCTGGTGGCAAGGGTTTGTGGGTGGTTGTGCATTTGTGTGAGAATGTTTGGAGGAGGGAGAGGGGTGTGTGTGGGTGGGTGTTGGATTGTGTGTCGGTGTGTATGACTGTGTGTGTGTAGGTAAGTGGGGGTGGGGGGGTGTGCGTGGTGGGGTGTGCGTGGTAGAGGGGGAGGTGTCTGTATCTCTATATCTATTGTGTAGGTCTCTCATCTCTCTGTCTCTTTATCTCCCACCCCCCTGCCCCACCCCCCTCCTCCACCCCCTCAAACTTTCTCTCCTTGTCTTCTCTTTTGCATGCCTGTCAGTCCGTGTGTGTGTTCCTCGTTCATGTCTATGTGCATGAAGGTGTTTTTCTATTCTCTCTCTCTCTTTTTGTCCTTCTTCATATAAATTCACGCACGCACGCATGCTTTGTCGTGGATATAGATTAGCAAGGACAGATTGGAAGAAATAAGCCGTGCCTAAAATCCTAATCCTGGAATATAAAATAAAAAAAACATTTCTAGAGTTTCAAGAACTTTGTGATTATGACGTCAGCTTGTTGCGAGCAGACATGTACATTCAGAAGCAGGGCAAGTCCTACATGGACTCTCGACAGCGGCGCAATGCTTCGGTCATGAGGTCAGAGCCGACGGATCCACAGAATGTCACGGTGCTCAATGTCTTCCAGGTTCTGCACAGGCTAAAGCCTTTGTCGGGTGAGTGGTGATGGTCATTCTTTTTTTATTATTATTATTTTTTTAAATTACATTTTAAAAAAAAATTTTTTTTTTAGTTACATTCATTTTAACCCTTTCGCTGCCAGGAAAATAAGATTTAAGTGAAAACTATTTGCTGGGGTTTTTTCCACAAAAAAAAACGGGTATAAATTTTCAAAAAATTCTGTGCTCTTTGTTATTTGAGAAAGACCGACCCATAAAAAGTATCTATTTTCTGAAGGTAAATGAATAAAGAATACAGAATACAGTTTTCCCATTTTATATATTTTTAGTGACATGCTGTTGTTTTGAAATCAGTGTTTTGTTTTTTTGTCATATTTTCAACTTGTTCATTACAAACATTAGTCAGGTTATCTGCACTAAAATATCATATTTCCTGGACAAATGGGTATCTGCACACACAACATCATACCAGAACAACCACAGTGATTTTTTTTTTAAAGAGATCGATACACAATGCATTGTGACTTCTCCAAATGATAATATGGATGTGAGGCCACGCCCCCTCAGTTTCCACCCCCGTCCTCTTCACCCCTCTTACAGATCACTTTATCCAGTTCTCATCAGACCGCGTTGGCTGAGAGCCAAGAAAGTCGCTCACACTGTGTCCTGTTAATAATTCAGTTTCCTGTTCGTCTGCTTCAGATGTACAGCCAGCATCACTCACTGACAGTCGTATCTTGACCACTCTCTTGATTGCTCCCTTCTATCAAATCGTCCTATAAATGTTCATCATTGTCTTCTCCTTCGAATTTAAGCTTCAATTCTTTCTGAGCATCAGCTAAAGAAAGCAATCTTGGTTGATTTAGTTCACCACGTATGCATGTCTTGAGCACGGTGTCAGTCCGACATTTTGTTGGGCGAGCGAGGAAAGGAGCCAGGGAAAACACTGCGACAGTGACCCAACCAAAACATTCAAATAAAGGACTGCCTCATGACGTAGATGGGGTTTCTAGCTATGAATAGAATCTAGAAAGATTCCCCAAGCTAAAGCGACCAGCATTTTTGTCAACGAACTGAAAGCAAGCCAGGGAAAAGTCTGATTATTTCAGTGACGAGTTATCTTGTCATTGTGGCAGCGAAGCATACATGCTTGCGATGACGAGTTCTTGTGTCATATAAGCAGCCTAGGGGTTAATACGTTTGAACCCCTTACAGTTACAGTTTACTACAGTTTCAGGTTTCTCATGGAGGCATCAGTACTGACTTCCAACAGATCCTTACACGCTACATCACAAATGAGCTTGTCAGGCCTTGAGTGAATGCATATATTTGTGTACCAATCTGTTTTTTATTTTTTGTGATTTTTTTCCCTAACCCTAACAAATCGGTTGTCTGTAGGGAAAAGCAAGGGAGAGAACTATTCATCCGGAGTGACGGGCGCAATAGCCGAGTGGTTAAAGCGTTGGGACTTTCAATCTGAGGGTCCCGGGTTCGAATCACGCTGACGGCGCCTGGTGGGTAAAGGGTGGAGATTTTTCCGATCTCCCAGGTCAACATGTGTGCAGACCTGCTAGTGCCTGAACCCCCTTCGTGTGTACACGCAAGCAAAAGATCAAATACGTTAAAGATCCTGTAATCCATGTCAGTGTTTGTTGGGTTATGGAAACAAGTAAATACCCAGCATGCACAGCCCCGAAAGCGGAGTATGGGTGCCTACATGGCGGGGTAAAAACGGTCATACACGTAAAAGCCCACTCATGTACATACAAGTGAACGTGGGAGTTGCAGCCCACGAATGCAGAAGAAGAAGTCCGGAGTGAGTTAAGGGTGCAGAAAGAGAGGACTGGACCCTGGGCCCAGACAGTGGATATGAATTCACTGCCCCTGGTGGCCATGGAACACTATGGGACCTTTAACTTTTACCCACTACATGTTAAAAGGTTTTGAATTCCTGTTGGTTGCTTCAGAGCTGGTGAACAAAGCATTGGAACCGTCAAGGAAGTCAGAGAAGTACAAGCGCCGTGAGAAATACAAGAAAAAGGCTGCATGTGATGTGCGGGGAATACTGCGCATGTGTGCGATCATCGCAATGGTCATAGTGTTGGTCGCCTTCGTCATCTCCATCATCCTTGTGTTCACCTTGAGGTGATTGTCAGGGATTGTGCAGGTAACATGAGGGACGGTCACTTCTGATGTTCGTGCTTGAAGCATGCGTGCTAGTGCACATGTGCATACACACAAACACACGCTCCTGCCGACAGGCACATTCTCACACACACATATGTATATGTGTGTATACGTATATACAGATAGACACCTTAACAAGCGTGCATGTGCGCCCATATACACTCTCTGATGTGCATATAAACTCAGTTTTGTACTGAACAAAATGGGAGAAAAAGTGAAAATGCGGGCAGAACAATGTTCACATTGTTTATGTGTGTTTGAGAGTATGTAAACCGCAGCTGAGTTTATAAGGAAGATTAAGGGAGATTTCACGTCTGTCCTTTATTATTTTTTTTGCTGATAACTATAAACACTGCAGAAGTTCTCCAGGCTGATTGTGGGTGTCTGTGATACTTAGAAATTTATACACAATTTTGCACCATGTTTCTTGATGACAAAATGGGACATGATTTGATGATGAATGATAAACTTGGATACAAATGTACACTGTGTTCCTTGATAATGAAATTAGACATGGTTTTACAGCATGCTTGTTGTGACAAAATAATGGACTTTCCCCCCCTTTGATTTCTCCTTATTTAGGAGGGGATACATGCACACACATTGTATCACAGGAATGGGAGTGTGTGTATATAATATATATGTGGTATTGGTCATATTGCTCACTAGCAATTTTGATTTATTTTAAACTTGTTTAAAAGTATTAAATTACATGGAATTCCAACAGAAATATGTTTTTGTGTTGTTATCAATCAATCAATCAATCAATCAAAAACACTTTATTAATCCACATGGAAATTAAGTTGTGCAATCACAGGCTCATTGTAAACACTGGCATAAAATCATGCGCAACATAAGAAGAGATTAAAACTAGTCAAATAAGAATTCCCAATAGCTGACGATATACTAACCCCCCCACTCCCCACACACACATACTCATGTTAAGACAATAGGGTATTGCACAACAATATTAACAAATGAAAACATCCAACAACAAAAAAGGGCATAAGATTACTAAAAATGACATGCGCGCACGCACGCACACACACCCACACACACACACACACATGCACACACACACACACACACACACACACACACACACACGTTAAGACCATAAGGTATTGTACAACAATACATAAATAAAAACATCAAGGGAATAAATCGTATATATAAGTAAAATGCACACACACACACCCACACACACACACACACACACACGCACACACACACACACTCACACACACACAAACAACGTATGCATGCACATAACATATGTCACGCCAATAAGGTTAGAACATTAACATTAAGATACATGAAATCCAAGTAAAATAAGAAAATATTTAAAAATCACTTCCGATCACACACACACACAAATGCTTGCTTGCCCGTGCTCACCCGCTCAGTCCCACATGCACGCATAATGTCTGCTCCCATACACTCGTCTGCTGGTGAAGTTCAGGTGTTGCTGTGGCGAGGGGGCTTGGGGGGTGGGAGGGTTCACTTAGTGTATTGGATGTTTTGATTGTGTGCGCGAATGGCTGTAGGAATAAATGAATTAATGTATCGAGATGTTCTTGCGCGTGGAGCTCTAAACCTACCACTTATGTCTGACCTTCTGCTATTAATGTCATCATGTAGTGGGTGTCTTACGTCGGTCAAAATTGTTATTAGTCTGTCAGTCAGTTTTCTATTGTGCATGTCGCTAAAGGTGTCTTGTCTTATACCCACCACCCCACCCGCTTTCCTAATGACTTTTTCCAACCTGTCTTTGTCATGTTTGGTCAGGTTTCCCCCCCAGCACACGGCTCCGTATGTTAAAACACTACAGACAACAGATGTGTAAAACATTTGGAGCATCTGCTTGCATACATTAAAAGATTTCATTTTTCTAAGACAGTACATGCGACTGTTGCTCTTTTTAATGAGTGCAGTTGAGTTTTCATTCCAAGACAGCTTATTGTCGATTATCACACCGAGATATTTGTATGAGTCTACTTGTTCGACCACTTCATTTTTTGTGATGATTTTACTTAAAGTTGATTTCTTTTTTCTGAAGTCGATTACAAGCTCTTTGGTTTTGCCAACATTCAGCTCAAGGAAATTTTCTTCACACCAGTTCACAAACCTGTCAATTTCTCTTCGGTAGTCAGTGTCATCGTCATCAGTAATAAGTCCTGTCAGTGCGGAGTCATCTGCAAACTTAACGAGGGGACACGAATTGGTCAGACTTCTGCATTCAGCCGTATACAAGGTAAAAAGAAAAGGCGAGAGGACTGTACCTTGTGGTGCACCTGTGTTTGTGAAAGAGACAGTAGACATAAAATCATTTAATTTTACAAACTGAGGCCTTTTAGTAAGATAGTCTAAAACCCATAAAATCGTCGGAAAAGCGAGTCCCATGTGCATCAGCTTTTTTGCTAAGAGGTGAGGTTGAATTGTATTAAAAGCACTAGAAAAATCAAAGAACATCAAGCGGACACAGGTATTTGATTTGTCTAGGTGTTCATAGATTTTGTTCAAGACAAACAGTATTGCATCATCCGTACATCTGTTTCTCCTGTATGCAAATTGCAAGGGGTCTAAAAATGGTTTGACAGACTCCTGCAGATAGACAAGTATCACTCTCTCAAAAACTTTCATCACAGCAGATGTCAGTGCTACAGGACGGAGGTCATTCATACATGAAACATGTGTTTTCTTAGGTACAGGTATAATGCAGGAAGTTTTCCAGATAGATGGTATTTTGCATTCACTAAGAGACTGATTAAAAATAATTGTTAAAATCTGGTAGAGCTGAGCTGCACAGTATTTCAGTGTATTTGATCGGATCATATCAGGACCAGGTGCTTTGTTTGGTTTCACTCGTTTTAATTGTGAAAGCACTTCCTCTTCAGACACAACAATGCATTCGTCCTTCTTAACATTTAAAATATCACTTAAATCTTGTCTTTCTGCGCTAAAATCGTGACAATCAAAACGAGCAAAAAAGTCATTCAGTTTGTTTGCTTCTTCTTCTGATGATGATAAAACCGTTTCTTTCCCCCCCTTCCTACCTTTGTATCCACTCATTAGTTTCATCCCTTCCCACACCCCTTTCATGTTGTTGCTGAGTAATTTGTTTTCTATTTTCCGCTTATAGTTTTCTCTGCCCTCTTGCAAGTCTTTCTTAACCTGTCTTTGTGCTTCCCTAATCTCTTCTTTTACCCCTCCCTTAAAAGCACTTTTCTTAGCATTAAGAGTACCTTTGATACGTTTCGAAATCCAGGGTTTGTTATTGGCAAAAATTTTAACATCTCTAGCTGGAACAACACAATCTTCACAAAACTTAATGTAATCTGTAACTGTATCTGTTAATTCACATACATTGTCCGTGGCCTCAACAAACACATTCCAGTCTGTGCACTCAAAACAGCCTCTTAAGGTGTCAATGGAGTCAGCTGACCAGTCACGCACTGACACTTTCACAGGCGGCTGACGTTTCACTAAAGGTCTGTAACGTGGCAACAGATTGGTTAGGCTGTGGTCAGAACGTCCAAGGGGTGGCAGCTGTACAGAAGAATAAGAATCCGGTACATTAGAATAAAACAAATCAATTGTCTTGTTCTCGCGGGTTGGGACAGTAACATGCTGGTAAAAATTTGGAAGTGTCTTTTTAAGAGAACAGTGATTAAAATCCCCGGTTAAAAGTTTCAAAGAGTCAGGTGCCTTTGCCTCAAGATCGTGTACGTGGCTGGCAATTGCGTTCTCTGCTTCACTCGCACTGGCTTTGGGGTGAATATACACAACTGTCAGTTGCACGTGAGAAAATTCCCGTGGCAAGTAGTATGGCCTGATTCCAAGGGTCATGAACTCTAACACAGGTGAGCATTCCTTGTGTGTGACAGTGATGTTGTTTGGATGACACCATTGTTTGTTGATAAAAACACACACCCCACCTCCCCCCTTCTTCCCCGCATCTTCAGTCCTATCCCCCCTGAATAAACTAAAACCATCTAACGACACTTGTTCATCAGCAATAAAACTGTTTAGCCACGTTTCTGTAAAACACATTAAACTGCACGTTTTAAAATCGGAGCAGGATAAAATGTTGGCCGAAAGTTCGTCTGTTTTGTTTCTGAGTGATTGCACATTGCCCTCGATCACAGTTGGTAGATAGGGTTTGTATTTTCTGACCTTGTTTCTGGCTCTGACACCACCCTTCCGACCTCGTCTGCGGGGCTTTAGCTCCTTTGGAAGATCGAGACGAGGTCGGATCTTGGACAGTGCAGACGACCGAAGTCGAAGTAGGTCCGCCATGTTGTAGTGGGTGGGCGCGGCAAGCCAGTCATGGTTGACACCGGTTGTTTGGCTAAAACAGCCACACACAGACAGGAGCAGCAACAGCAGGCACACCACAACACACTTGGAACAGTCACACACCATCTTGCACAAGTATAAAAAGGCTAATACAGGTAAAACTCCACAAAACACTAAAAAGCACGAGCCTGCAAAAACACCGTGTCGCCACTGAGCGCAGCGCCACCTCTTTCAGTTTTGCTTGTTTTCACACTTTTTTCCCCTGTTCTCTAGCACACACGTGAATGTATGCATACACACACAAACACACACACTCTCTCTCTCACACACACATTCACAAACCATTGAACAAAACAAAAGAAATTCCAACACAATTTTGTTTTTATTTCAACTCCGCTGTATGCAGTAGTGAATTGTGATGTAAAAAAAAAAAAAATGTCGCCAGTAAGTAAGCAGTTAGATAAATAAAAACATGACGCAAGAAAATGAGCAGTTGTCTTTTTTTTCTGAAAGAAACAATCCCAAGTAAGAGTTATCACAGTCAACTCAGGGCTAGAATAAATACAGTCAACTAAAAAAAAAAAAGTACAATCTAGCAGTGAGTGGGGAGAAAAAGAAAGAAAAAAAAAAGGCTGCTAACCAGACAGCATGCTTTTTTCAAATATATCTCGGTGTTAAATGTTAAGGGTCTTACATTCTATCACCACCATACCTTCCTTCTTGAATTCATATCCACTGTGTCTAGGGCTCAGCACAGGAGGGCGTGGGTGGGGGTGGGTGTGTGGGGCCTAATCTTATCCTTCCACGGTTTCAACCTTCCCCAACGGAAGTCAGGTACCTGTTAACACCTGGGTGCAGTGAGGAAAATCAGAGTAAAGTGGATTTCCCAACTATGCTGAAACAGTTTAATAGTAAAGAGTGGTAACTCTCTCCATTCACAAGGTACACAACTTCAAGTCGGTGCTGCTTACGCTACCGATTCAGCTAGCACACAGGTAAATAAAAGGTACACTGGAACAAACCCAGACACTTCCTCAATGCTGAAACAGGGTCTGGAACCCAGATCACTGGAAAACTCTAGATCAAAAGCCCGATTCTGCCATTTTGCCTCCCCTGTGTCAGTGTACTGCTCTTTTAAAGGGGGCGAACCAAAGCAGGTATTCTGTTTGACGTATTTCTGTGAAGAGAAAAGCCTTGATTTCCACCGATACCTATATCCTGACCGTTTACTTAAAAGTTCACATCAGTATTTTTAGGCTGCAGCTGATAGCTTCAGTGAACAGACTGATCAAATCTGATTTCTTAGCCCGACAAAAATAGAAATTAAAAAAAAAATCATTTTTTGAAAAGCGTGAACTGACAGACAGATATTGGGGTCTGATCAGAGGTTTGAATAAACCAATTCTTTGTTTCAACATCACTTTGTTCACAAGGTGTCTGCCATAAAAATCCAGAAAACCTGGTATTTATTTATTCAGTGAAAAAAAAAAAAAAGGCTGGTGATTTTTCAGACAAAAATGTATGACAAAGGAAACACTGACATTGTCAGTCACATCAGTTGCCTTTCATTCATTGCAACGTCCTTTTTTTTCTTAAAAAAAAAAAAAAAAAAAATCAGCAACAAAAATAAAGGAAATGTAAGATTTTCTTATGTCTTGAAACGTTAAGCAAGTTTAAGAATTGAAAGAGATGCTGATTTTTTTTTTTTTAATCAGTGATAAATAACATAACATTGAGGAGCTGATGAAAAAAACCTTAACATGATGACAGGGCAAATATTCTATAATGATATGGCACTCACTGGGGTACTCTACTGAAATAACAATAACTATATGTGCTACTGTTACGAAATGTGTTGCATACTGTACTGTTTCGTAACAAATATTTTCTGGGGCTATTGAATCAAGTCAAATAAGTCAGTTTTTTGCTGGGATTGCACTCCGACTAACTGAGCCAATTTCAAAGCACTGCTTTTGTCTAAATTGTGTCGGGCACAGGAGCCACAAAACTTTATCAAATAAGTCAATTTTTGTTGGAATTACACTGTCACTGATTGAGCCAATATGAAGGAACTGCTTTTGTCTGCATGGTGTCTTATATGTCACAGGCGTCTGAAATCCATTTATTGTTGGTTCAGACTAAACTTAAAATGTCACTGACATGACTGAGCCTAACAGTCATCATCAGTTCAGTCCTGTCTTGTCTGAACAACAGCTCCTGTTCACACAGAAAAGGAAGATCATATTTCCCTTATTTAATATTATATGAATATATGCAAAACACAAAGAATTATCAACTTCAAACTGTCTTGGGTAAATTTATCCACAAAGCATTATCAGCTTCAAACTGTCTTGGGTTATTTATCTACTTACAAGACAGTATACTTTACATTCTTCAAAACATAAATGTTAGGAAAATAAAGGTCAGCATATTTATTGCCATACTAATGTGGTATACTGAGCAAGCTGAATACAATTCACCATTAAAGAATACACCGTAGCAAAAAAGAAAAGAAAAGAAAAGATAAATAAGTAAAATGTATGTGACAAAAGTTATACAGTGTTTAAAGACAAATATCTACAAAGGTAACTCAAAAATATCTACATGGGTAAAATGAAAAATAGATATGATGGCAAAAAAAACCGTACTTTAGTGACAAAGTATTTAAGTTGTAAAAAAAAAAAAAACACCCCAAAAACAGAACAGCAACAAACAACCCTATCAACTGAACCACAAAACAAGGCGATCCTCTGTGTGCATGTGCCCTCCTGGTGATCAAACATAAGCAGCTCCCTGTAGACTGCCTGATTTTTTCTTGTTCTCACTGATATTTTCTTGTTCTCCCTGATATTTTTTTCTTGTCATGAAAACTGCGACTTTGTAAAGACGTGTCACATGATTTTTTTTTTATCTTTTTTTTTTTTTCCACGTTCTCTATAGCTGAGAATTTGGAACCCATCTGCAGATTTTATTTTATTTCGTGGTTTTTTTTTCAGTTCACAGAAAGCTTTCAAGATTAAAAAAAAAAAAAAAAAAAAAAAAATTTAAAAAGAGAGAGAGAAAAGAAAAATAGGACAGATCTCCCACCTATATATATATATATATATATATATATATATAAATTGTCTGCATTCGGAGGGAAACAGAGCATTCAAGATGGAGAAAAAAGAAAAACAGATCTGACAAGATAAAAAAACCCAAAAAACTACAACCTACATCACATTATTTTTCGAACAAAGTACAGCATTTGTGACACAAAGACATAAAACCAAAGGCAGAACTTGGTATACTGGTTAACTTCATGGGGGATAGAGGGTAGGGTTAAAGATATCAGTGCCACACAATACTTAGCAGTGTCAAAAAAAAGGAAAAAAAAAATTAAGAAAGAAAGATTGAGCAAAGTGCAGTCAAAGAAAGGCAGCCAATGAAGGCAGAAGACCAGTAAGAACCATACAATATATATATGTTAAAAAAAAAAAAAAAATAAAAAGTTGGTAAAAAATATTCTGTACAAAATACAAAAACCATTCAAACAAATCCCTCAAGTGATGTCACTCATCTGTCAATTGAGAAAAATAAAACAAAATACAAACATGTAATGACCGTCACTAAATCACCCATGTGGCTCTGTCCTCAGGTGCCAGCGTCAAACTCTCACTGTCGCCAGATATGGAGAAGGAAGGGGGATGGGGTGCTGGGTGTGTGTCAAGGTACGAATCAGATAATGGCACTTGAAATAAACGTATGTGCCAACAAAGGGCCAGCAAACTTTGCGCGCTAATGTTCCGTACTGTGCAGTACTGGGTGTGTCAGTGAACCCATCACCATTCTGACTACACCTTTCCACAGATGAGTCTCCCCTTAAAAAAAAAAAAAAGAAAAAGAAAAAAAGAAGAGAAAAAAAAGAGAAAACAAATAGAAATGTTAAATTCCAAAAAGTTCTGTAAAGTATTTTCACAAATAGTATATCAAACCTATTTCAAAACAATTTTTGTAAGCATTTCCGCAAAACCGATAGTGCAGTCTTATTCAAAAAAACTATTCTGAAAAAAAAAAAAAATTCACAAATGATACTGAAGACAATGTTTTTGAAACAATTTTAGAAAGTATTTTCACAACAATAATGATGAAAGTATTTCCCCAAATCTGGTGCAGGCTAATTTAAAAAACAATCTCAAAAAGCAATTTCACGAAACAATACTGCGCACTTGTTTTGAAACAACGATTTTAGAAAATGTTTTCACGAAAAGTACTGCAGGCTTATTTCAAAAAGTATTTCAGAAAGTAATTTTCACAAAACAAGTACTGCATACCTGTTTTGAAACAAGAATTTTATCAAGTACTTTCACAAATAATACTGCAGACTTATTTCTTCTCAACAATTTGCATAAAAAGTGTTTTCCTAAACAATGATCCAGACCTGGAAAATGTGCTGGGCAAGAGATTGAAAAGAGTCCATGCAGATCACGGTTTGTCAATGACCTGTGGCCAACTGACAGGAAGTGTAAAACATCAGTCACTTCATTTTTCAAACCACATGCTCTAAAGAAACCTGCGCAAGTTAAAAAAAAAAAAAAGCAAAAAAAAAAGCGACTGATCAAACCAAAGAACCGTGAGCTTACGTAATTTTCTTTTTTCTAAACGGCTTAAACCTGCATATCTGAATGCTTTTTCTCTCTTTTTTTCTCTCTCTTTTAAAGCGGTTTACTTTTGCATATCTGGATGGTCTCTTTGTTTTTCTCTCCATGTATCTTCATATCAATATATCAATTTGTAATGAACCCAACCATCCCAAGTCCAACCCATAAAAACAAAAAAAAACAACAACCCACAAATCTTTTCCTACCGCCCATCTTGCAGGGGGCAGAAAAGAAAGAAAAGACAAGACAGACCAGCTCCACCGCCCACCCCTAATAAACTACATGTCTCTGACAAAAAACCTTGCTGGGTACGGCAGCAGACGGGGGGGTGGGGGGGGGGGACCGACACGGCTCCCCACGCGAACCAACAGAGTTGAAACTGGGACTGGAACTCAGGCAGGCAGAAGCCAGGACACTGACAGGTGGTGGTGGTGGTGGTGGTGGGGGAGGGCATGTGAGGGGGAGGACGTGGCCCTGTGGATCACCACTGCTTGCTGTCCATGAACGACTTGACCTTCACAAACACCTCGTCCACACCCTCCTCTGCTTTGATCTGCAAATACAACGTACATCGTTGTCATCGTTCAGTGTCGACCACATCGTCGCTGTTCAGTGTCATTATCAGTCTTCAGTATCAACCACATCATCATTGTTCAATGTCACTGTCATTCAGTGTCAACCACATTGTCATTGTTCAGTGTCAACCACATTGTCACTGTTCAGTGTCAACCACACTGTCACTGTTCAGTGTCAACCACATTGTCATTGTTCAGTGTCGACCACATTGTCACTGTTCAGTGTCGACCACATCGTCATTGTTCAGTGTCAACCACACTGTCATTGTTCAGTGTCAACCACACTGTCATTGTTCAGTGTCAATCACATTGTCAATGCTCATTGTCATCATCATTGCTCAGTGTCATCATCATCATCATTGCTAAGTGTCATCATGATCATTCAGTGTCAACGACATTGTAATTTTTCAGAGTTGGCATCATTGCTCAGAACTCAGTGTCAACCACATTGTCACTGCTCAGTGTTAGGAGAACTCAGTGTCAACCACATTGCCACCGCTCAGTGTCAGCGTCATCGCTCAGAATTCAGTGTCAACCACATTGTCACTGCTCAGTGTCATCATCATTGCTCAGAACTCAGTGTCGACCACATTGTCACTGCTCAGTGTCAGCGTCATCGCTCAGAACTCGGTGTCAATCACAATGTCACTGTACTGCTCAGTGTCATCATCAGTCAACCACATTGTCACTGCTCAGTGTCAGCGTCATCGCTCAGAACTCAGTGTCAACCACATTGTCACTGCTCGGTTTCAGGGTCATTGCTCAGAACTAAGTGTCAACACCCATCACACACTTCTTGACAAATACCTGATGAGTGCATCGTAATCAAGAAAGGGTGTATGGGTCACCTATTTACTTTGTCATAAAATGTTTTTACCTAAATGTTTTCACTTTGCCCGATTATTAATTTACACAGTGATCAAGGAAGGGTGTATCACTGTATGGGTTGTTTATTCACTTGTGTCTCAGAATGTTATATTTTTCCTACCTGAATCTCTTTGTTTCATTTACCTGATGATTGGTGTGTTTGTTGTGAACACAGAAGGGTGTACGTGTTATTTGTTACATATTTTTAGGGTTTTTTTTTGTGAGCCGGATGAAACTGTTCTGTTTTAATCATTTGAAGCAGACAATAAAGTATCCTCAATTCAACTGAATGCTTAATACTTTAGGACCGCACTGTTTACCCACGTATTATAATACAATATAATACACATGAACACACAAATACATACACACACATACACATGCGCATACACAATGCACATACACACACTCATTATAACTGACCCAAATCCACGTACCCACAAACTCATCCACCCCCACTCACACACCTCTACACACACAACCCTACCTATCAACACTCATACTAAACAGGATCAATGATCAGCCTTGCTGTCCCCCCCCCACCTCTTGCACTTTGTCCTGCTTTTTGTAGAAGTCGACGACGGGCTGGGTCTCGTTGTGGAAGGTGTGCAGTCGTTTCTTGATGGTCTCCTCATTGTCGTCCACACGCCCACTGCTCTTGCCGCGTTCCAGGAGACGCGCCGTCATCGTGTCGTCAGACACATCAAAGTACAGCACGCAACTGCATGGTGCCACCTGCAGGTCGTGGGAAGAGAAACACGGGACGTTGTCAGTCAACTCCTTTTTGTACGGTAGTCAGTCGTGTCCGACTACATTGACCATCAGAACAGCAGAGGAGGCAACAACTGCTGTGCCAACTTATCGGGGCTATGCCCATCAGAAGTGATAGTCGTGTCCGACTATGATCCTCTGAACAGCAGAGGAGGCAACAACTGCTGTTCCAACTTACCAGGGGCTATGCCCATCAGAACAATGGAGGAGGCAAATGCTGTCCTGACAATCTGTGGCAACTGCTGTCCTGATTATCTGGGCTATGACCATCAGAACAGCAGAGGAGGCAATACAGTGAAAGTGAACTGTGCAAAGCTGGGTACACAATGAATGAACATCATAGTCACCTGACATTCAAAGAGTTAACAGGTATGTGAAGAACAAAATAAAATGTCAGTTTCCGTACCTGAGAGTAATAATATGGCAGTGCTAGCATTTTTAGCAAAAATAATAATCATAATAATGATCATAATCACAATGATTATTATTATAAATGTATCTATACAGTGCTGAATCTAGTGAAGAAATGAATCAAATTACTTTCGCACCAGTCATTCACACACATGTATAACTTAATGTTCAGACAAAACAATTAAATACATGTAAACTAAACATGGAAGACACTGTAAACCTGAGAGAAAGAGAGAGGGAACAAGGGGGGTGGGGGGGCTACTCTGGAAAGAAGCAGGTTTTAAGGCCAGAGGTGAGGAGCGGAGTGCAGAGATTTGACAAAGCAGAAGAGGGAGATCATTCCAACTGTAAGGTCCAGAGAGAGTAGGTGCTGACCGTTGGAATCTAGGAATATGGAAACAAGAGTGGATCTGAAGATGACTGCAGAGAGATGGGGAGTAGAAATGAAGATAATCACAGAGTAATTCACTGTACAGTGGTCCACCTTTGTTTATGTGTCTACCTTCTGTTAACAAAGGGAAACTGAACTGTGCGAAACAAGGTATACAACGAATGAACTTAACAGTTACCTGAAATTCAAAGAGTAAACAGAGAAAGAGAATCACCTGATCATCTGAATCTTGGAAAGAGGGTCTTCTTCTTCTTCTTCTTCTGCGTTTGTGGGCTGCAACTCCCACGTTCACTCGCATGTACACGAGTGGGCTTTTATGTGTATGACCATTTTTACCCCGCCATGTAGGCAGCCATACTCCGCTTTCGGGGGTGTGCATGCTGGGTATGTTCTTGTTTCCTTAACCCACCGAACGCTGACATGGATTACAGGATTTTTAACGTGCGTATTTGATCTTCTGCATGCATTTACACATGAAGGGGGTTCAGGCACTATTAGGTCTGCACATATGTTGACCTGGGAGATCGTAAAAATCTCCACCCTTTACCCACCAGGCGCTGTCACCGTGATTCGAACCCGGGACCCTCAGATTGAAAGTCCAACGCTTTAACCACTCAGCTATTGCGCCCATCGGAAAGAGGATCTGAAGCTGATTGTACAGAGAGACGTGGGTTGTAGAGGTAAAGACAACCATAGAGACAGGAAGGGGTGTTCTGAAGCATTTAGAAAAGTACACATTTGGTGCCAAAAAAAAGGTGACATCTACGGAAGTGTGGACAACTGACGCACACTAACACTATGTGCCATACACACACACACACCTCAGCCTCGAAGCGCATTCCTTGAGCCAGTTCCCGAGGGTAGCCATCGATGAGGAAACACTTCGTCTGGGTCACGTTCTTCAACATGGCATCTCTCAGCAGCTGCAGCACTTCATCCTGAACACACACATACATGATAATGACACTGATCAAATAAATGGACAGTGCCGAATCTTGTGCAGAAACAAATAAAGCGCTTTTTCACCAGACATTCAAACAAGCATAAATGTGAATCAAAGTGATGAAAGATAAAACTTACAATCACATACCTAGACAAAAGACAAACACGCTGATGGAAAGTGGGAGGGAAGAAAGGATTATCATGGTTAAAAAAAGTTAAACATTCCACAGTGTGGGCAGTGAACTGACATCGATTGTGTCTAGAGCTCAGCACAGGAAGGCGGGGCCCAGTCCTCTCCTACCACCATCTTAACCTTCCCCAACTGAAGTAAGGTACCCACGCATTCACACCTGGGTGAAGCAAGGAAGACCAGAGTAAAGTGCCTTTTACCCAAGGACACAACGCCACACTGAAACAGGGCCTCCAACCCTGATCACTGGTCAACACTGGATCACAAGTCCAACGCCTGTTTGATTCTACCATGGTGTCTCAATGATACACATGGACACACAAGCACAAATGCACACACGCATGCACGCGCACACACACACACATACCTGCTTGCACACAAACAGACACACACGCACATACAAAGGCTGTCGAACCCAGCAATGCACACAGCACACATGGAAGAACCTCAGCCGACAAGAGAACTGACCCTGGCAAAGATCTGCAGAAGCAAAATCCACTTAGATTTAAAGATAAACAGATGTTTTTACATGGAGACATGGAACGGGGGAAAAAAAAAAAAAGGCGGTGCTGCACTGTTTCATGGAGACAGCAGCTCACTTTCCGTAAAGATAAATCTGTTGTCTTAATTCATTCAGACCTGTGCACAAACAATGCCCTGCCGTCAAAGTTTGTTTAACTCATTCTACCCCACAGCTACATGCCTGCTACAACAGCACTACATGAAACCACTGTAGCAAAAGGTACGGTTATTCATTAAAATAACGAAAATCCATGCGAGAATTGTTGATTTAATCAGTCAAGCAAAGCTTCGTTTTCATGCTTCCGGAACCCATAAATGGCTCAGTTTAGAATGTGAAACATAACAAGAATAAACAAAAATGGAACAGTGTACATGTATTGGTTTGAGAATACTCGTACCTGGTCCACAGGGGAATTAATCATGGTACGAGTAAACTTATACCTGGAGCAGAACGAGTTAAAATGGTGTACACATTCCTACACATACACAAACCACAAAGGGAAGTAACTTCTACAGTATTTCCGGCAGTGTCCCCACATGTCAATTTCAAGGATAAACCAATCGATGGGTATATATACTGGTTTACCTATCCCAGTGGATTTTTTCCACAGACGTTTGCCAGAGGGCAACACTTATGTTGCCATGGGTTCTTTTTCAATGCACAAAGTGCGTGCTGCACAGGGGACCTCGGTTTATCGACTCATCCAAATGACCAGACGCTGAGTTTGATTTTCCATGCAAACTTGGAAGAAAAGGTGAGGTGGGTGAGACTGGGATTCAAACACAGACCCTCAAGGACACTGTATTGGCAGATAGGCGTCTTAACTGTTCTGCCATCTTCCTCCAGCGACACATGAAGCACTGTTTAAAACAAACTAAAACTATGGTTCTCTGAGTTGTGAACGGCTTATATCAGTCACAAGCCCTTGAAATCAAGTAGCTGGTGAGCTTCTTCTTCTTCTTCTTCCACTTGACAACCAACATCAGTATGTTGATGAAAAATGTCATTTTGTGGGAGACTGCTGTTGGGTGAAATTTTACTGGGCTGCCAACCAGCCAAGGGATGTACTATTAATTGATAGAGAAGATGGGGCTCAGTCCACTGGTGTGTTCCCATCTCCAGCTAGGTCAATCCGGCTACCGTAGCAGTCCCCTGGAATACACCCGGCCGGCACAACCCTAGCTTTCTACGACACTACTTACCAGTGGGGCAAAAAACAAAGGGTAAGAGTGGGAAAGTTGGGTGGGAGAGGCAAGGGTGTGTGTGTGTGTGTGTGGGGAAACTAAACTGAAGTGTTCGGGGATAGTGTGGGGTGTGGGGGGTTAAAGCTACTAAGCACCATAATGTTGCCAACACTAAACAGCTAAGTCATTAACTGGAAAAATATTGTCACAGTGTTTGCTTCTATAGCATCAACACATATTTCTTTCATTGAATCACTTCGCACTTCCTAAACAAGACAGTTCCAACTGGTTGGCCTCCTTGTTTCTGTATCACAAGTTAAGTACCACAGGATCAAGTAAATTCTTCTTCTTCCTTCTGTGTTTGTGGGCAACACCTCCCACATTCACTCGTTATATCCTTTATATACAATATACATGACCAGTTTTATCCTGCCATGTAGGCAATCATTCTCCCATTACAGGAATGTGCATGATGGGTATGTTTGTGTTTCCATAACCAACAAAACGCTGTCAACTGTGATTGATAGGTCTAGAGCGTCTGGTTAATGTTACGACAGGAAACTATGTGACCCTGCTATGTAGTGGAAAATGAACTCGTAGGAACACTTTTGACGTTGGAGCAAACTGCGATCAAACATAATAAAATACTGAAAAATGGTAACAGATAGCATCTCTGCGCTCTAAGCCCTCATCTACTGCAGCCATGTGTCAAACAAGTTTCCATCAACCTACCAAAGGAACCAGTTCCCCCTTCTCCATGATGGCATTCAGCCGCTTGCCGCGCTCGGAGCCAGATGACACCTCGTCTCGGAGCAGGTCGCCTGACGACAGGTGGCAGAATCCATACTGCTTGACGATGTTATCACACTGTGTTCCCTTGCCGCTCCCCGGCCCGCCTGCCACACAGCAACATTCACACACACTGTGAAGAGCTGGGTCTCCTCTGGTGTGTGGCTTCATGGTTACCTAACATTTATAGCTCACTGAGGCTGTGGCAGAATGAGGCTGTGTGGGGGGAATTCAGGTTGAATGGGGGTGGGAGGGTACTGCTGATGAAATGGGCAGAATACAGATCTAGAGTATATCCTTCCATCAGTCACGGAACTAAGAAACAGTCAGACAGGCAAAGGGGTTGGGGAGGGATGGGAAGTGTTGACAGAGATGCAAAGATGGGCAGAAAAAGAAGACATAGACACTGAGAAAGAGGGGGAGAGAGAGAAGGGGAGAGAGAGAAAGCGAGAGACTGACAGGCAAACAAAACAAAAAGACACAGACTGAGACAGAGAGACTGAAAATTCCAGCCAAGACATTGTGATTTTCAGCTGAAGGTCATTCAATCACTCTTGCACACACATTTTTTTTTTTTTAATTTTAAACATATACAACTGTTTCTAAGTCCCACTTTTCCAATAAATGCTTTTAAATCATGAAATTATATCACTGTACTGAATTGGATGCTGTACATCAACTTCATTTGCTTCCAATCTGAACATAAGTTTTTCTTTAACACTTCAGATCTACTTACATGAAAACAGATCAGAGGGTGTTAAATCTAGATAAAACAGATATTATAGATATGTATTAATTCACTTCCATTGACATGGTTAGGATGATACTGAATGCAGGTTTGTTTCCTTGATGTACTGCTCTTTAACCTTTGATGACAAGATCTAACATCATAATTTAAAAAATGAAAAGGAGCAAGATAAAACAAAGTCACTCACTCTGCATTTCTTGTTGGTCACAATATACTGATTATAATGTAAACTCTAAGCTTCTTTTGCTCAAATTCTTGGGGGAGAGGGTAAAGGCCTTTTAATTCATTTATTGTCAAAGATATTTAAACTATTATATGGGATATAAAAAAAAAGAAGATAAAATAAACTGACAACAGATATAGATCTACCCTGATTCATATGCACACTAAGTCACATGTACACAAGTACTCACCAAGAACAAATATGACTTTGGCATCTTTCAGCTTGGGGTCCTGGGATTCTGGCAGTGGAAATAAAACAAAGTGATCATTTTTGAAACATTGTCAAACGAAGTAATTTTTGTAAGCTCATGCATGATTTGTTCAAACCTGTCATAATGTTGGATCTTAGATCTGTCAAGCTCAAAATGACGACTGAAATTGTGATTATCAATCACAAATTTTGTTTCACCTTTGGACTCAAGAAATAAAAAAATAACTTGAATAACAAAGAAGTTTCGATGTTCCCGCCATAGATTATTCAGGGTCCAACGACCTTCAAACATTTGGGAGGTAAGCTTAGTGCTGGCCCACTCTCTTCGGACTTTCGTCGGGACTCCCCAGTAATTTTGAGCGAAAACCGCGTGCGCATGCGCGTCTCCATTGCCGGTTTTTCTTGGCCACCGAAATGCTAAAATTTCGAGGTGGTAATCGCCTGTTCCAAAAAGGATTTGGAAATGTTTCTATTGAGTATTTTTGCAAGTTTACAAGTTATTTTTCGTTTTGTAACTACACCAGTTATTTGCTTTAATCTTCGATGTTTACTTTGATCGTGTTTCTTGTCAAATCTCTGCCACTGAAGTATTCGAACTGATCTATTTAAAATTCAACACAGATCCTCATCTGGCTTCGACTTTGGAAAGACCTGACACACATATCAGTTTGAAGCATTATTTTATCCACAACACGCATACTTTTTCATGTCTGTGAAATTGAAGTGGAAATTGTTGTTTTGGACAACCGTCGACGGGATCTATCATACAAACTGGAAATTTATAGTCTATTTCGTTTCAAGGCAAAGGTTCCAAGCCGATTACGTGATCTGCTTTCTGTCATTTTTTTTCGATTGGATGAATCTTATAAAATAAAATAAAAAAGCAAATATATAAAACAGATTTTAAAGTAATTAACTTACCGCATTGCTTTCTTTCAAAATGCTGTATATGTCTTGAGTTCTAACGACTTTTTTGACGACACAGTCTTTGTTGTTTGGTTCAGTATGTGCTAATAAAATGATGTGATCGAATTCTACCGAAAAAATGTCCGAAGAAAGGCAGTGCACACCCAGAAAAGCTAGTGACAGTGGTGGGCTTCCCATCACGTCATATGACCTTATTTGTCGCACTGCAAGCGACAAAAGGTTCCCGACGAACGCGTGTCATGTTTTTAGCCACTCAGTTTGACCGTATTATAAGCTTAGTATGAATCAGCCACGCAATCCAATTGGTTGAATGAAAATTCAAACCATTGGGCGGGGATCGTCTTTCATCAGATGCAGAAGGTAATGGAGTAGGCCTCGCAAACATTATCTGGTGGGTTCTAGATAATTCTTCGTGCGTTTTACAATGCAAGCATGCGAGAATTATAAAAATGACAGGTATGGCATATAATCCACCATTCGCATTCGGACAATGAACCGAAAGAGGGGCTCTCTAACAGCCACAGACTGAAATAACGCGTCATTGCTAACGATTCGGTGACCTCGCAAGATAACTCGACACATGAATGTGTATAGCGACCGAGTATGTTCCCAAAGTCACAAAAACAGGCCCAATAAATACGAGTCGTAAAACCTCTGAAAACATGTCACAGCTGACGTCTCTTCATAGCAATATCGGTTCAACGATGCACTAAAGAAAATGTCGTAAGAACAGGTCCACGAATCCAGGAAACAATCGACTAAAAATGCGCTATAGGGCCTAAAGGAAATCTAGTATAAACCAACCAACACTACGACAACTTTATCTCCGAGAACTGCCATCTTGGACTGCGCGCGATCTTCTCACAGAGGAAATGCGCTTACGACACACACACACACACACACACACACACACACACACACACACACATGTTTACTCTACACCGTCCCAACTCTTCAATTGGTCGATCACCAACCCCCTACCCCACTCCACCCTTCTCTTTGTGCTGCTCCACTCTTTCACCTCCAACTCCCACCCCCACCTATTAATTTTGCATTGACCTCCAAGCAACAGCAATGCCCCGTACATCGATCAGTTCTCTGGGTGTGGAAATTCTCTTTCTAAACCTATCCCTGAGCGTGGAAAAAAACCCAACCCAAACAAATCTAAATAAAATAATACGCTTCTTAAGTTTCCGATTGCGAAACCTACTACACACACACACACACACACACACACACACACACACACACACAAAAAAAAAAAAAACCTTCACCCCACTGACAATGCAGCCCCTACTTGTCGCTCAAGACCCACGGTTGATATGGATCAGCGAGTTTGCAAACGACTGGGAAACACTTCAAACAGATAATACGACTGCTGATTCCAGTTACACACACACACACACACACACACACACACACACACACACACACACACACACACACACACACACACACACACACGGGGGTAAGGGAGAGGAGGGGAAGACAGGAGGGGCGGAGGTGGGGGAACGATTTGGGATATAAGCCTACACCGGGAAAAAAAAAAAATCTGTTCGTTTTGTATACGAAGTCACGATTGCACTGCATTTATATCAGGTCGTTATGAATTTCCTTTTGTTTCGTTTTCTCGCGTTTAAACATCGATTTTGATACAGAAAACACACACACACACACATACGCACGCACGCACGCACACACACACACACACACACACACACACACACACACACACACACACACAGTGTGAAAGAGAGAGAGCGAGAGTAAGTGAGAGAACAACGACACTTTATCTTTTCATCAACAACAATAAGAAAGAGCAAACTAATAATATTATCAATATGAAAAAAAAGGAAAAAAAAAAAGAAAGAGTAAGACGAATAGAAGGATAAGAAGGGGAAGGAGAAGGAAGACGGGGAGTTGGTTGATAAGGAGAAAGAGTGTTATGTGTACATAACTACATGCATGTATATGAATGTGTATTGTGTGTGCGTGTGTTTATGTAGGTTTGTGCCTGCCTATGTGTGCGCATGTGTTAGGGTAGCTGTTAGATACATATGTATATTAAAATGTATGTATGCAGTGTGTGTGCGTGCGTGCGCGCGCGCGCGCGTGTTTGTGTGTGTGTGTAGTCATATTTTGGTGTGTGTATGTAACATAGATATAATGTTTTATGTTAACAAAAGCGTTTTTGTAAAGCACCTAGAGCAGATTTCTGGATAGTGTGCTATATAAGTATCCATTATTATTATTAAAGAGAAGAAGAAGAAAGTGGGTGGAGAGAAGACGAGGAAGAAGAAGCAGTTGTAGCAGTATGAGGAGGAGAGGGAGGAGGAAAAGAAGCAGTTGTTGTGGTAGTAGTGCGAGCTAAGAGGAAGAGAAGGCGAAGAAGGAGGAAGAGAATAAGGAGGAGGAGGAAGAGGAGAAGAAGAAGGAGGAAGAGAAGACGAAGAAGGAGGTGGAAGAGAAGACGAAGAAAGAGGAGGAAGAGAAGAAGGAGGAGGAAGAGGAGAAGAAGAAGGAGGAAGAGAAGGAGGAAGAGAAGACGAAGAAGGAGGAAGAGAAGGAGGAGGAGGAAGAGGAGAAGAAGAAGGAGGAGGAGGAAGAGAAGACGAAGAACGAGGAGGAACAGAAGAAGAAGGAGAAGAGGAGAAGAAGAAGGAGGAGGAAGAGAAGAAGAAGGGAGAGAAGACGATCGAAGAAGAAGGAGAAGAACAAGAAGAAAGAGGAGATGAAAGAGAGGAAGAAGAAGAACAACAACAACAACAAAAAGAACCAGATCAAAAACATAAGAACAACTGGAACGACTAGAACAGCATGGACAATAATCAAGAACAAGAATGAAGCTTTTAACTCAATGCACCATGCACCTTGAGGAACTCAGACACAAAACACAAGAATGATGAACTGAGGCAGGGAGTGAGGAAAAGGCAGCAGTATAACAACGTACCTGACAGTTTAACTACAATGTCCCAGCTATCAACACAACTTCCAACTCGCTTCTCGAAGGTACCTGTGTATCAGGAGGAATTCATATTCAGCCTTCCAGACCACTGCCCTTTCCATCGTTATTTTATTCGATGCTGGATCTTTTTTTTTCCCCCCCCCCCCCTCACGGCCTGACTAAGCGCTTTGGGTTACGCTACGCTAGCTGCTGGGCAGGCATCTGCTTAGCAGATGTGGTGTAGTGTAGCGTATATGGATTTGTCAAAACGCAATGACGCCTCTTTGAGCAAGTAACTGAACTGAACGAAGCAGAACTGATGCTGGATCTAAAGAACATCAGTACGACTCTTTCGCTGTTCTGTTGAACCGGACAGAGCCGAAGTAAGATATATATATATATATATATATATATATATATATATATATGTATATATATATATATATGATATGATAATATATATATATATATAATGATAATAATAAATACACAAAGCTTGCTCATTCGTAGTCTGAGCGAAATATTTCTCAAGACAATACTGAAATGCTTGTTGTGCATTTATTTGTATTATTGTGTACTGATTCGGATAGTGTGAGCAACAGTATTTCACTTTGAGATTTCAACCAGGCAAAAATTCAGAAACCTACGTGTGAGCATGGGCTACATAGGCTACGGTGTGATAAACAGATACGACGGCAGAATATCCCACTGCATTCTGTTAAATGGATTAAAAGTGTTTTCCATCACACCTACCTATTGTATTGTATTGTATCGTGTCGTATTGTACTGTACTGTATTGTACTGCACTGCATTGTACTGTATTGTACTATACTGTACTGTACTTTATTGTATTCTTTTCTGTTCTATTCTCTTCTGTTGAATTAGCTTTTGTCACAACAGTCCATTGTATTCAGTGTACGAAAAAGTAACACAAAACCAACAGATTTCTCTGTGTCAACTTCCAGGCTGTTCTTGCCAGCTGAAAAAATGCACGCTACTTCAGTTCAACGCAGACACCACCCCACCCCCACCCCCGCCCCCCTGTAAATCCTTTAAGCGTTTGTGTGCGCAAGTCGGATGTTATCTGTCCACTACCAAAACGGATTTTTTCCTACAAAATTTTGCCGCCACCGACGTGCGTCCCTTTCGCTGCCCTGGCTTCTTTTACGTGCGTAAAATACATATAAAGTGCTAATGAGATAACTGTTTTATTGTATCAACCGAATGACTAGCACCCAGACAAGACCACAACTTGAAGTATAGTGGAAGGGGTGGTACGAAATTCGGTCCGTATCTTGGACTTGAACTTATGAACACTCGCTTCCTAACCGGGCGCATAACCGCTAAGCCCCTGCTCAACAATTTTTAACTGAACGAGAGCTATGCAAAACATCCATTCATTTATTCATTGGTCCGGTCGTTCTTCTCTTTCATTCATTCATTCATTCGGTTGGTCGGTCGGTCATTCGTTCTCTTTAATTCATTCATTCGTTTCTTCGTTCGTTCGTTTGTTCTTTTTCATTCACTCATTCATTCATTCGTTCGTTCGTTCGTTCGTTTGTTCATTCTCTCACCTTGCTCGAGGCTGTCAAAGACTTTCTCCACTTCCTTGAACACCTCGTCAGGTCCTTCTTCTGCTGATATCTACATGACACACACACAGAGCACTTCATGACATGAGAGAGGGAGGGGAGCGAGAGGGAGGGTTGGGGGTGGGGGTGGGGGGTGGGGGGTAGAGACAGAGAGACACAAAGAGAGAGGGGGGGGGGGGGGGGGGAAGAAGGGGGGGCAGGCAATGTCAGAGAGAGAGGCACACCGAGAGACTGACAGACAGGGAGGGAGGGAGAGAGAGAGAGAGAGTGAGTGTGTGTGTGTATGTGCGCGCGCGCGCGTGCATGCGTGCGTGTGTTTGTATGTGTGTGTGCGTGCGCGCGCGCACGCGTTTGGTTCGATATTCCAATAACACTCAGGCTAATAGTGAGAAGGTTTATACACCGACAAACACACACACACACACACACACACACACACACACACACACACAGAGAGAGAGAGAGAGAGAGAGAGAGAGAAACACACTTACACAGCGCTTGAAGAGGGGTTTGGAGAAATGGAAGTCTGTGTTAAAAGTGTAACAGCCCATTAAAATCTTCGATTCTTATGTCAACATGCTTGACCTTATTTTATCTGAAGAATGTGCTTACGTAGGAGTGTGTGTGTGTGTGTGTGTGTGTGTGTGTGTGTGTGTGTGTGTGTGTTTGACAGTGTATAAGCCTTTTCACTATTAGTGTTATTGGAATATCCAACCAAACGCGTGCGCGCGCACACGTACAAACACATACATGTGTGGGTGTGGGTGTGTGTGTGGGGGTGGGGGTGTATGTGTGTGTGTGTATGTGTGTGTGTGTGTGAAATTAAGGAGCAAAGCAATGCAAGAAGCTTGCATGTGTGTGTGTGCACATGCATATGTGTGAGTGTGTATGTGTGTTTCTGTGTGTGTGTGTGTGTGTGTGTGTGTGTGTGTGTGTGCCTGTGTGCAGCTGTGTGTTAAACATTGTGTGAGCTTATTCACATGTGTGTGTGTTTACAAACGTTGTGTGTGCCTGTGTATGTGTACACGTACGTGTGTTGACAAACATTATCGATTATATGTGCGTACTGTACTGATGTACATGTGTGTGTGTTTGCAAACATTGTGTGCGCCTGTTGTGTAGTACATGTATGTGTTTGCAATCCGTGTACTCGCATATACGTACGTGAGTGTGAATTCAGGATATAATATTATTATTTCATATTAAACATTAAACATATTATGTTATGACAGAACTTATTACAAGAGCTCATAATGAAGGAGAAACTGTTGCTGGCGCTGGTAGTTAACTCAGTAAAAGACCAGATTTCATGCATCGGCATTTTGATGCATATAACAAGGGACGTAACTTGGTTATCACCATTTAGAATTAGTATGTGCAGTTGTCTTTCTTTTCGTACACAGAGGGTGTGGCGGATGAGACGAAGGGCAGTAATCAGGTTTAGCAAGCAGTTTAGCTCCCAGGACAAAGCTTTTGCTTAAAACGAATTTGGTGTCTAAGAAACATGTGAAGTACTGTTGTTTAACTTCTATTTTTGAGACGAAACTAGCGCCGCGTGTCATCCGTAACCAACACACACAGTCAAGCACACACACGCATACAAACAAGTGTGTGTGTGTGTGTGTGTGTGTGTGTGTGTGTGTGTGTGTGTGTGTGTGTGTGTGTGTGTGTGTGTGTGTGTGTGTGTGTACCATATGTACATGTGTGCCATTGCTTTCATATGTATGTGCGCATGCAGATGTATGTGTGCATGTGTGTATGTTTCTTGTTTCTGTGTTTGTGTCTCTATGTGTGCACTGTAAGCACATGTGTGCATGCAATTACATGCACATGCATGTGTAAGTGTGTGCCAGTGTGCACTTGTGTTGACAAACATTGCGTGAGCCTTTGCACATGTGTGTGTTGACAAAGTATTGTGTGTGCCTGTGTATACATGTGTGTGTTTACAAACATTATGTGTGCGTACGTACACGCGTGTATTTACAAACATTGTGTGCGCCTGTGTAGATGTGTGTGTTTTCAAACATTGTGCCTCTGTGCGTGTACGCATTTACAAACATTATCTGTGCCAGTGTGTGTGTTTATAAACATCATATGTGCTTATGTACATGTGTGTCAGTGTTCACAAACATTGCGTTTGCCTGTGTATATGTGAGTATTTACAAACTTTGCGTGTGTCTGTGTACATGTGAATATTCACAAACATTGTGTGTGTGTGTGTTTATAAACATTCTATGTGCTGACCTACATTGTCTGTGCCGCGCCAATACGCACGTGTGTTTATTTTTATTTCTATTTCTTTTTATCACAACAGATTTCTCGGTGTGAAATTCGGGCTTCTCTCCCCAGGGAGAGCGCGTTGCTATACTACAGCGCCACCCATATTTTTTGTAGTTTTTCCTGCATGCAGTTTTATTTGTTCTTCCTATAGAAGTGGATTTTTCTACAGAATTTTGCCAACCCTTTTGTTGCCGTGGGTTCTTTTATGTGCGCTAAGTGTGTGCTAGCACAAGGGACCTCGGTTTATCGTCTCATCTGAATGACTAGCGTCCAGACCACCACTCAAGGTCTAGTGGAGGGGGAGAAAATATCGGCGGCTCAGCCATGATTTGAACCAGCACGCTCAGATTCTCTTTCTTCCTAGGCGGACGCGTTACCTCTAGGCCATCACTCCACTCACAAACAAACATCAAAACTCACCTTCTTCAGCTTGTCCAATTTTTCGTAGTAGGTGACGACGGGCTTGGTGACGTCATGGAAGGTGGCCAACCGCTTCTTGATCGTCTCCTCGTTGTCGTCCACTCGTCCGCTCGTCGCGCCTCGTCCGAGCAGCCGTTTCGTCATCGTCTCGTCGGACACGTCGAAGTAGAGGACGAACCGAGATTCGGTGATCTGAGAGAGAAAGGTATAGGTCTTTCGTCACAAAGCGGTCGTCTGGTATTCTGCGGTATAGGTCGTTTGACAATGGTGGTTCACTGGATATTTAGAATTCACTCGAAGCGTCGGATTTATAAGATACTTTTTTCTCTCTTTTAATTTTTTTTTAAATTTTCTTTTTTTTTAAACAGTATGCGTTAAGAAAATAATTGTACCTGAATAACAGAGGGTGCAGGTTGGTTTCCAATATATCTTTTTTTCTTTTTTTTTTTTTTTTTTTAGAAACGTTTAATCGTAAGTAAACACAGAAGGAATAAGTTATTTGTTTGTGGGAATCTCTACACATGGAGATGATCAATGTAATGGCCGTTTCTTATTATGCATCCAGAGAACATTTTGGAATTTGAGAAAGACATTTAAAAATAACCACCCATATTTATGCAGATATTGCCTATATTTTGCTTATGAATGAAAGTGTAAGAACTAAAAAAATAAATAAATAAAAAAGAAATGAAAAACAAGAACAAGAACACACACACACACACACACACACACACACACACACACACACACACACACACACACACACCCTTCACAGCCTGGATGTTTTTATTGCCCCTTTCCTCCCAAAAAACCCTAATTTATCATCATGTCACATTTTCTTTCTTTCTCTTTCTGTCTTTCCTTTCTTTCTTTTCGTCGTTTTCATTGATACTATTGTAGTAGTAGTAGTTGTTGTTGTTGTTCTTGTTTGTGTGTGTGCGTGTGTCAGTCTATCTCTGTGTCTGTCGGCCAGTGTCTGCTTGTGTCTGTGTCTTTGTGTGTGTGTGTGTGTGTGTGTGTGTGTGTGTGTCACGACCCCCCTAGGGAAGAGGTCGAGAACTGTTTTAAAACCTAATCCCAACCCAGTTCACCCGACAACACAAACACAGAATACAGATATTTCTCTACCACACAAAATTTATTCTCTTCCGCTCTGTCTATCCCACTCACGCAACCTTACACACACAGTCTATACTTGCAAAAAATACAACAAAAAACAAACGTATACCATAACTACAAAAAAAACGAAACGAACAGAAATCGCATACAAAACTACCGATTCCCTCAAATGTTCTCAAAAGCGATTTTTCACACACACACACACACTCACACACTCAAGGAGAAGACAAACCACTCCAAAACCAGAACTGGTACACAGATGTTCGTGCTTTAGTCTTTGGCGGGTTCAGGAAGTTTTTCTCCTAAAAAGAAAAAAAAAAGGGGGGGGGGGGGGGGGGGGGGGGGGGGAACATTAACACACGGCTCCAGACGAACGGACACGTCGCGCAGAAGTCCGACCCAAAGGCACGAACGCTCAACCAAAAGGCACAGGTGCCAGAACTCAGCATACAGCGCCAGGCAAAGGCCCAGGCTGCACGTCAAAAGGCCCGGAGCCCAGGACACCAGTCACAGGGCAGGAGGGGGCGAAGACCCAGGACACCAGTCACAGGGCAGGAGGGGCGAAGATCTGGGTCACCAGACGAAAGGCCCGGTACACCCAGCACACAGCGAGAGCTGCCACGGGTAGCGTACACCAACGACCACCACAAAGACACGACGACGAAGACAGACGAAGAAACACCGAACTGCCTCCAACGGAGGACAGGCGGCCCTCACTTCACCTGGTGCCAAGACGTCGGGGTAGCTACCCCACCAACAACGAAGACGACCCGTACACTACGGCAGTCGGGCTGCAAAAGCCTCGAATATTGTTGCTGCCCAACAATATTTCATATTCGCTCAGGTGAGCTGAGTAAATATGCATGCACGTGGTTCGTGCGCAATTCGAGACTTCTACCCGAACTGAAGGATGGGAGAAAGAGGGAAAGTGAAAGAAGAGGGTGGAGAAAAACGAAGACGGGCCACACGCCCTAACTGTCGTCACAAGTTGTGACAGTGTGTGTGTGTGTGTGTGTGTGTGTGTGTGTGTGTGTGTGTGTGTGTGTGTGTGTGTGTGTGTGTGTGTGTGTGTGTGTGGTGCTTGCATGTGCATGTATCATTTCACCCGTTTATCTTCTCTTCTTCGCTTTTTGTGTGTCTTTTTTTTCCCCCGTTTTTTTTTATTGTCGTTTTGCTGTCACCATAATCTCCAAGCATTCACCTCCTGTTCAAAGCGGGTGCCCTGTGAGAGCTCCCTGGGGTAGCCGTCAATAAGGAAGCCCTTGCTGCTGGCTGCCTTGGCCACCATGGCTTCCTTCAGCAGATCCAGAACCGTGTCCTGCAACAACAACGACAACGACATCAACATCTCGACACGGTCATCGTCTAAACAACGAAACAAAAACAGGGTCATCACGAACATCAACAACACATACACACTTGAACAAGTGCTTGTACACACACTTACACACACATATACATATACACATACACTTGCACACACACACACACACACACACACACACACACACGACACAAACATAGGCAACCCCCCCCCTCACAACCCCCCTCACACACACACAAACAAACACACCCAAACACACAACACAGTTTCAGTTTCAGTTTCACTTTCTCAAGGAGGCGTCACTGCGTTCGGACAAATCCATACACGCTACACCACATCTGTTGAGCAGATGCCTGACCAGCAGCATAACCCAACGCGCTTAGTCAGGCCTTGAGTGCATGCTTACATATTTGTGTACCTATGAAAGTGGATTTCATTTTACGTAATTTCGCCAGAGGACAACACTCTCGTTGCCATGGGTTCTTTTTCAGTGCGCCAAGTGCGTGCTGCACACGGGACCTCGGTTTATCGTCTCATCCGAAAGACTAGACGCTCAGTTTGATTTTCCAGTCAAACTTAGGAGAAAGGGCGAGAGCGGGATTCGAACCCACACCCTCACGGACTCTCTGTATTGGCAGCTGAGCGTCTTAACCATTCTGCCACCTTCCTCCGTCACAACACAAACATAGGCAACCACCCACTCACACACTTGCACATACCCTTGCACACACAAACACACATACACTCACACAAGACACCCCTCCTCCCCCCAACACAACACACACACATACCCCCCCCCCCCCCCCCCCCACACACAGACATACAACCCCCACCCCCCCACACACACACACACACAAACACGGCACACACACACAAACACACACACACACACACACAGTCACGGCACACACACACACACACACACACACACACACACACACACACACACACACACACACACACACACCATGCTGACGAGCTCTCCCTTCTGCATGACGTCATTCAGCGCCTTCCCTCTCTCGGATCCGGACTCCACCTCGGCTCGCAGCAAGTCTCCCGATGACAGGTGTGTGTAGCCATACTTCTCCACGATCCTGTCACACTGGGTGCCCTTACCGCTGCCTGGCCCCCCTGTGAGGAAGGTGACACGGACAATTTTTTAATACTTTTTGGGTTTTTTGGTTTTGCTTTTGGTTCTGTTTCCGTTTTACATCTTTTTTTTCTTCTTTAAAAAAAAAAAAAAGAGTTATTTCTTTCTCTTTGTCTTTTTCTTCCTCTCACTCTCTTTCTTCTTCTTCTACTGCTGCTACTACGACTGCTACTACTGCTACTACTACTACTACTTCTTCTTCTTCTCTGACAGTGTGTGCTCGTTCGATTGATATTCTAGTTTTTCAAACTGTGTCAAATGCATGATGCTTCATTCATCTGTTTCCAGTTTCTATGTTTCTATTCCCCCTCCCGACCCCCACCGCCCCCCCCCCCACCCCCCCAAAACCCAATTCTTTCCCTGTTTGTAACATAAGTATTGTGTTGTTTGCGAGTGTGTGAGTGAGTGTGTGCGTATGATCGTGCTGGCGGTTTGTTCATATATCTTAAAAAAACAACAACATTTTCTCTTAATTTGGCGTTTTTCTTGTATATTTTTATGCCACAGGTCTTGGCAGAAAAAGTATGTTAATTACTCATCTCATTTCCCTGATTTTATATAAAATAAACTTTCCTTTCCTCTCTTTCTCTCTCTCTCTCTCCCTCTCCCCCTCCCTCTCCCCCTCCCTCTCATTCACTCTGTGACTAAAAGAGCTGACTTAAAAGTTAAAACTAGAAAAGTTATATTAAAAAATGGATTCACGATTTTCTTACATATAGATGGGAATAGAAATGGGACACCTCCTCCTCACTCCATTCCTACCATCCGCTTCTCTCTCTCTCTCTCTCTCTCTCTCTGTCTCCGCCTTTCAATCTCTCCCTCTCTCTCTGTCTGTCTGTCTGTCTGTCTGTCTGTCTGTCTCAAAAATTAAGTCCTTATGATGTGGATATGTGAGCAACTGGACATTCCCTGATGTGAGAGAGAAGACAACTTCATTGGCATGTGAACCAAGCGAAAACGGGAGAGAGAGGGAGAGAGAGACAGACAGAGAGAGACTGAGAGAAAGAGAGAGAGACTGAGACCGGAAGAGAGAGAGAGGGAGAGAGACTGAGAGAGAGCAACTTGAGAGCTCGTGGAATGAAGAAGTGAGTAACCTGAATGATAATAATGATAAGAAGTGAATATTTATGGATCACAGTATTGTATTCATTGTATCGTATTTATTGCGTTGTACAGATTTGCATTGAACTGTACTGATTTGCAAGTTTGATCACTTACCTACTATAAATAAAATAAAATAAAATGAAAAAAAAACAAAACCTGTGAACGTCATGATCGGTGTGTTGCAAAGAACTGTGCGCGCGCGCGCGCGCGCGCACGCACACACACACACACACACACACACACACACACACACACACACACAGCGCTCACTTACCCACAACAAACACCACCTTGGCATTCTTCAGGACGTTGACATCTGTCACAGAGGAGAGAAAAACAACAACACTCACTTCATATGTACATATGTAAAGACATCAGATGCAAAACGTTTCTTTAATTTGAGACAATAGAGTAATTCTTATCTTATCTTAAACAGAAAACTGAAACATTTCTACTACTAATAATAATAACAACGATAACAATGATAATAAGAAGAAGAAAAAGAAGAAGAAGAAAAAGAAGAAATATAAGTGGAAAGAATTCAACCATAACTTACTGGAAGAAATAGGAAAAACACATGTGGCATGCATGCATGTGTAAAGCATAAGACGACGGAAGTCCATGTGTTTGGGCAACTC
>NC_134906.1:2265229-2275229 GCF_041734735.1 Babylonia areolata | reverse complement strand
AAGCCACTGTATGCACTCTCATGGTGCAGAAATTATGATAACGATAACGATAACGATACTACTACTACTACCAACAACAAAAACACTACTACTACAACTACTACTAGTACTACTACTATTGTTGTTGTTGCTGCTTCCAAGAACAAGAACAAGAACAACGACAACAACATCAATATTGTTGTTGGAGTTTTAACGACCTATTGGCGCCTTCACCCTTAAGGTCAAGTTTGTTCGGTTGGAGTTGTTTAAGTGGAGGTATTTGTTTGTGTGGTTGGGGTTGTATGTGTTTGGTGGTGGTGGTGGTGGTGGGGGGGGGTTGTTTGTGTGTATGGCTGGGGTTGTATATGTTTGATGGTAAGGGGGTTGTTTAACATCAATGTACAGTTTACTACTCTAATCAACCATCCTGGTAGGGTAAAAACAATTAAGTTTCGTTTCGCCGTTTACCATTTCGTTTCGTTTCTTTTTCATTTACCATATCCGGTTGTTTTTTTTCCATTGACCAATTTCGTTTCTGTTTTCCGATTCGTTCTTTTCCTTTACCTTCCGGACTTTCTTCTCCTTGTCGTAGTGGTCGATGACGGGCGAGGTGATGGAGTGGAAGGTCTCCAGGCGCTTCTTGATGGTCTCCTCGTTGTCATCCACACGCCCGCTGCTGGCCGCTCGGCCCAACAGCCGCTTGGTCATCGTGTCGTCAGACACCTCGAAGCACAGCACGAACTGCGCCGGCACCACCTGTTGTTGTCGTTCACACAGCGATGCGCAGTAATATTATTGTGATACACACGGTGTGTGTGTGCGGTGATGTTCTGTCACAGTGATCACTACAGTGTTGTATTGTCAGTGATAACCAGTGTTGTTCTGTCAGTGATAACCAGTGTTGTTCTGTCAGTGATAACCAGTGTTGTTCTGTCAGTGATAACCAGTGTTGTGCTGTCAGTGATAACCAGTGTTGTGCTGTCAGTGATAACCAGTGTTGTGCTGTCAGTGATAACCAGTGTTGTTCTGTCAGTGATAACCAGTGTTGTTCTGTCAGTGATAACCAGTGTTGTGCTGTCAGTGATAACCAGTGTTGTTCTGTCAGTGATAACCAGTGTTGTATTGTCAGTGATAACCAGTGCTGTATTGTCAGTGATAACCAGTGTTCTATTGTCAGTGATAGCTACAGTGTTGTGCTGTCAGTGATAACCAGTGTTGTATTGTCAGTGATAACCAGTGTTGTTCTGTCAGTGATAACCAGTGTTGTACTGTCAGAGTGATAACCAGTGTTGTACTGTCAGAGTGATAACCAGTGTTGTACTGTCAGAGTGGTAACCAGTGTTGTACTGTCAGAGTGATAACCAGTGTTGCATAGTGTTGTATTGATCAGAGTGATAACTATAGTGTTGTATTACTAGAGTGATGACTACAATGTTGTTCTGTCAGTGATAACCAGTGTTGTACTGTCAGAGTGATAACCAGTGTTGTACTGTCAGTGATAACCAGTGTTCTATTGTCAGTGATAACCAGTGTTCTATTGTCAGTGATAGCTACAGTGTTGTACTGTCAGAGTGATAACCAGTGTTGTATTGTCGGTGATAACCAGTGTTGTACTGTCAGTGATAACCAGTGTTGTTCTGTCAGTGATAACCAATGTTGTATTGTCAGTGATAACCAGTGTTGTATTGTCAGTGATAACCAGTGCTGTATTGTCAGTGATAACCAATGTTGTACTGTCAGTGATAACCAGTGTGGTACTGTCAGTGATAACCGGTGTTGTGCTGTCGGTGATAACCAGTGTTGTACTGTCAGTGATAACCAGTGTTGTTCTGTCAGTGATAACCAATGTTGTATTGTCAGTGATAACCAGTGTTGTATTGTCAGTGATAACCAGTGTTGTACTGTCAGTGATCACTACAGTGTTGTACTGTCAGTGATAACCAGTGTTCTATTGTCAGTGATAACCAGTGTTGTATTGTCAGTGATAACCAGTGTTGTACTGTCAGTGATAACCAGTGTTGTACTGTCAGAGTGATAACCAGTGTTGTATTGTCAGTGATAACCAGTGTTGTACTGTCAGTGATAACCAGTGTTGTACTGTCAGTGATAACCAGTGTTGTACTGTCAGTGATAACCAGTGTTGTATTGTCAGTGATATAACATGTGTTGTATTGTCAGTGACAACCAGTGTTGTACTGTCAGTGATAACCAGTGTTGTATTGTCAGTGATAACCAGTGTTGTATTGTCAGTGATAACCAGTGTTGTATTGTCAGTGATAACCAGTGTTGTACTGTCAGTGATCACTACAGTGTTGTACTGTCAGTGATAACCAGTGTTCTATTGTCAGTGATACAACATGTGTTGTATTGTCAGTGACAACCAGTGTTGTACTGCCAGAGTGGTAACCAGTGTTGCACAGTGCTGTATTGATCAGAGTGATAACTATAGTGTTGTATTACTAGAGTGATGACTACAATGTTGTACTGTCAGAGTGATAACCAGTGTTGTACTGTCAGGGTGATAACCAGTGTTGTAGTGTTGTACTGCCAGAGTGATAACCAGTGTTGTATTGACAGAGCGATAACCAGTGTTGTAGTGTTGTACTGCCAGAGTGATAACCAGTGTTGTATTGCCAGAGCGATAACCAGTGTTGTATTGCCAGGGTGATAACTACAGTGATGTATTGCCAGTGATCACCAGTGTTGTATTGCCAGAGTGATAACTACAGTGTTGTATTGCCAGAGTGATAACTACAGTGTTGTACTGACAGAGTGATCACCAGTGTTGTATTGCCAGAGTGATAACCAGTGTTGTATTGCCAGAGTGATAACTACAGTGTTGTATTGCCAGAGTGATCACCAGTAGTGACGTTGCCAGAGTGATAACCATGTTGTATTGCCAGAGTATAACAGTGTTGTATCGCCAGTGATAACTACAGTGTGTATGCCAGAGTGACAGTGTTGTATTGCCAGAGGATCACCATGTTGTATTGTCAGAGTGATCAGTGTTGTTTGCAGTGATAAGTGTTGTTGCAGAGTGATAACTACTGTAGCCAGTTGATACACAGTGAGTTACTGCCAGGTAACCAGTGTGTTTGCCAAGTTCTAATTTATTGCCAAGAGGTATGTGTGCGCCAGGATATGACCATTTCTACTGCCGAGACGCCTGTTCTTGCCTGTCCAGTGTCTTGAAAGTGAAAACCTGATGTTGAACGTGCGAGAATCCCAGTGATTGCGGTGTTCGTGTTGTATTGTGTAGTGATCACAGTGTTGTTTGTGTGTGTAGTGTGTGTTTGATGTGTGATAAATGTGTGTTTGCCAGGTATGTGTTGTATGCGGTGTATGTGTGTTTGTGAGTGATACAGTAGCTTTACTAGTGGGACCAGTGTTGCCATGGGAAAAGTTATTGCAATTATACATATTATTCCTCATCCAGTCTTGTGCCGGTAAACTACGTGGTATTCCAAGTGATAACCAGTTTGGCAGAGTGAACCACGGTTGTATTGCGTGGAATTGTTGCATCCTGTGTGACTACAGTGTTTGCCGAGTTGATTAACCTGTTGTATTGCAGTGTCTGTGATGTTTGCAGTGTCCTAGTTGTTTTGCCAATGTACCTGTTGAATTGCCAATCTGTTTATGCCAATGAACAGACTACACAATACAACCAGATGTTTCCCGAGACAACACAACGACACACACACAACCATTAGAATACCAGATGGAAACTTTGAGCCAAGTGACATCACACAACGTCACAACACCACCAGTGTTATCCAAACGGGTACACCACAGTGAACACAGAGTGACACACAGGTATTGCCATGTCGAAACATGTTGAGCCAGGGGACAACCAGAGTTGATAGCAAGAGTGATACACCAGTAGCCAAGTAAACACAGATCCAAGCATAACCACATTCCACAGACACCAGCGCCAGCCATACCAAATGTTTATTGCATAGTGTATACCATTCACGCCCCCAACCCTGATCACCACGTTTACTCCCATGATACTCGTTTGTTTACCAAACACCCTGTTTTGATTTCCACTCCAACCTTTCCCATCGCCAGTGAACCACAGTATGCCGAGCCTTCAACAGGTATTGCCAACTGATAACTCCACTGTTATTGCCCTTCACCCAGTAAGCAAGAGTACCACCAAATCTGCATGGGGCTACCATGTTATGCCAGGTGATACATGTGAGAGTCTGCGTGTGTAGCCAGTAAACTAAGGAGCCTTGTGCTAGGTGCCATGTTGGCAATCACCAGTGGTTTAGCAGTCGAAACCGTGTCCTGCCAACACGACAACGGAATCAAGGACCAGGATCAAGTGATCAACACACAAAATGTCCTTGCCACTGTCCTATTTGTTTCCAGTTTACCAGTTTTTTGAGAGTGTACATGCTGTATGCCAGGGGTGATAACGCTTATTTTATCTGCACAGAGTGATAACCTATATATTACCATAGTGATTAATGATTATTTGCCAAAAACCTTGTGCATTGCCAAAGATCAACCAGTGTTGTCATTGCCAGATGAAACATGAACCCAATGACAACCGTGTTGTATTGCCAAGAGATAACCAGTTGTCATCGCAACAAGTGAAACGCAGTTTGTCATTGCAAACAACCAAGTACGTCAAACACACAGTGTTGTCGTGAACACATACTCAAAACCCGGTTGTCCCTTGAAAACAGTACCAATAACACACAACAAATGAAACACATCGTATCAAGTGATAACCAGTGTTGTATTAGCACAATAACAACCAGCTTGTACTGCGGTGATACAGTAAATCCAAAACCATGTATCCAGTGAAACCAAAACAAATAACACATGTTATGCCAGGGAAACAACAATATAACCAGGCATGTCATCAGTAAACACAGAATAATCACATGTCGATCATAGTGACAATGAAAACAGTTTGTTATGCATAGAAACACAGCGTATCCAATATAACCAATTTATCCAGTGAAACCAGTTGTCTTGCAAGATACCAGTGATGTATTGCCAGCGTGAGTGATACAGTGATGGATTGCCATGAGTGTAACCAGTGTTGTATTGCCAGAGTGATAACCAGTGTTGTATTGTCAGAGTGATAACCAGTGTTGTATTGCCAGAGTGATAACCAGTGTTGTATTGCCAGAGTGATAACCAGTGTTGTATTGCCAGAGTGATCACCAGTGTTGTACTGTCAGAGTGATCACCAGTGTTGTATTGCCAGAGTGATAACTACAGTGTTGTACTGACAGAGTGATCACCAGTGTTGTATTGCCAGAGTGATAACCAGTGTTGTATTGCCAGAGTGATAACCAGTGTTGTAAGGCAAGAGTGATAACTACAGTGATGTACTGCCAGAGTGATAACCAGTGTTGTATTGTCAGAGTGATCACCAGTGTTGTACTGTCAGAGTGATCACCAGTGTTGTATTGCCAGGGTGATAACCAGTGTTGTATTGCCAGAGTGATAACCAGTGTTGTATTGACAGAGTGATAACCAGTGTTGTATTGCCAGGGTGATAACCAGTGTTGTATTGCCAGAGTGATAACCAGTGCTGTATTGCCAGGGTGATAACTACAGTGTTGTATTGCCAGGGTGATAACTACAGTGATGTGTTCCCAGAGTGATAACCAGTGTTGTATTGACAGACTGATAACTACAGTGTTGTATTGCCAGAGTGATCACCAGTGTTGTATTGTCAGAGTCATAACCAGTGTTGTATTGTCAGAGTCATAACCAGTGTTGTATTGCCAGTGATAACTACAGTGTTGTATTGTCAGAGTCATAACCAGTGTTGTATTGCACAGAGCAGTGATGTATTGCCAGAGCGATAACCAATGTTGTACAGTAGAAGTAGTAGTAGTAGTAGTTGTTGTTGTTGTTAGTAGGAGTAGCACTAGCTAGTAGTAGTTGTAGCAGCAGCAGCAGCAGTTACAGCAGCAACAGTAGTAGTCTTTCACATTCTAATTTTTTTTTAAGCAGGTTGTGGCGCAGCGCATATGGGCCATTCTCTACGCTGCCACGCCTCTTCCTCCTCCTTCCCATTCTTTGAAACTGAAAACTGATGATTGAACGTGCGGACAAAGGCCTGCTGATGTGGTGTGTGTGTGTAAGTGTGTGTGTGTGTGTGTGTGTGTGTGTGTGTGTGTGTGTGTGTGTGTGTGTGTGTGTGTGTGTGTGTAAGTGTGTGTGTGTGTGTGTGTGTGTGTGTGTGTGTGTGTGTGTGCAGCTAGCTTTACTAGTGGGACCAGTGCTGCCAGGGAAAGTTCAATTGAATTTCTTCACTAATCTTCCTCATCCAGCTTGTCGTCAAACTGACGTGTCACTGTTCAACAACGTCCTCTGGTCGGATGTGAAGCAACTACGACTGCTGCTGCTGCTGTTGTTGCATCCTGTGTGCAGCAGTGTTGCCGAGCTTGGTTTCTCTGTTTATCTGTCTGTCTGTCTGTCTGTTCGTCAGTCTGTCTCTGCCTGTCCGATGAATCTGTCCATCTGTCAGACACACATGCACAGACACACACACACACACAAACAGACTGTCAAGACACACACACACACACACACACACACACACACACACACACACACACACAGTCAGTCAGTTACACACAAACAGACAGACAGACAGACAGACAGACAGACACACACACACACACACACACACATACACAGTCACACAGTCACACATCGATACTGAGACAGACAGACACACACAGACAGATAGATGCAGACACACACACACACACACACACACACACACCACCCGCCACCCCACCCCCAAAATTTCTCTTCTACCTCCATTACCGCACCCACGCACCCACCTACCCCAACTCCCTACCCCTACCACCTCCCCCATGTCGTCGTCTTTCCTACCACCACCTCCTCTCCTCTTGAATCCACCCTCCCCAACCTTCCCCCACCCCACCGACCCCCACCCCACACCCGGCCTTTCCAACAGGTACCCTCTCCACCCCCACCCCCCAACCCCCTCCCTTCCTCCTCCTTCCTCTCCTTCCCACCACCCCCCGCCCCGCCAACCCCCAAATCCCTGCACTGACCTCCTGTTCAAAGCGGGTGCCCTGTGAGAGCTCCCTGGGGTAGCCGTCAATAAGGAAGCCCTTGCTGCTGGCTGCCTTGGCCACCATGGCTTCCTTCAGCAGATCCAGAACCGTGTCCTGCAACAACAACGACAACGACATCAACGACATCAAGATCAACACCAAAATAGCCTCCCTTCCCTGCCTCTTCCTTGTCTTCAGTTTCTCCAGTTTTTTAGAGTTTTGCATGCGTGTGAATGACTGGTGTGAAAGCGCTTTGATTTGTCTCTGCACAAGATTCAGCGCTATATAAATACCATTATTATTATTATTATTATTATTTTTACCAACAAACTCTTGTCGACCATATGCAACAGCATCAACACAGCAGTTGCCATTGCAAACAAACAAACAAACAACAACACCGCGTTGTCAATGAAAACAACAACGACGACAACACATTGTCATCGCAAACAACAAACGCAGTATTGTCATCGCAAACAACAATAGCAACACAACATTGTTGTCGTAAACAACAAACTCAAACGTTGTCATTGAAAACAACAACAACAACAACAAAAACACACAACATCGTCATCGTAAATCATCGTATAAACAACAATAACAACACAGCCTTGTCATCGTGAACAACAACAAAACAACAATGTCATCGTGAACAACAACAAAACAACAATGTCATAGAAAACAAAAATAACACGGCACTGTCATCGTAAACAAGAATAACAACAAACATCGTCATCATAGACAATGACAAAATAGTATTGTTATCATGAACAACGACACCACAGCATTGCCCTCGTAAACAATAATAACAACAAACATCGTCATCATAAACAATGACAAAATAGTATTGTTATCATGAACAACGAGGTGGGTTTGTTGGTGGTGGAAAAGACACACAGAGAGAGAGAGAGAGAGAGGGGGGGGGGGTGAGACAAAATAGATGTGAACCCCCAACCCCCCACAAACACAACCAACCACCTCTACCCAGCAGTGTTGTGAGGTGTCAGTACAGTACCGGTGACAGCACCACAGCCCCACACACAGCACCGACCTGGGGCACGAGGTCGCCCTTCTCCATGATGGCGGTGAGGGTCTTGCCCCGCTCGGACCCCGAGGCCACCTCCTCCCTCAGCAGGTCCCCGGAGGACAGGTGCGTGAAGCCGTACCTCTGCACGATCCGCTCACACTGGGTCCCCTTCCCGCTGCCCGGACCGCCTGGGGATGATCATTAATAATGACGCACGTCACCGTGAGGCTGTGTCTGTTGTTTGTGTGTGTGTGTGTAGGGGGGAGGGGAGTGAGTGGGGAGGGGGGTTGGGTAGGTGTAGTGTGGGGGTGGTGCTGGGGGTGGTAGGGTGGTGTGGGGATAGTGTGTGTGTGTGTGTGTGTGGATAATGTGGGGGTGAAGTGTGATTCTGTGTGTGTGTGTGGGGGGGGGGGAGGTGATGTAGTGTGGGGGTGGTGCTGGGGGGGAGTAGTGTGTGTGTGTGGGGGGGTGGGGGTGTGTGGGGGGGGAATGGGGGTGGTGTGGGGGAAGTGTGTGGGGGGTGATGTAGTGTGGGGGTGTGTTCCTCGAACTGGATTACAAAGATCATGGTGATGTTGATGATGATGATGATGATGATGCTGATGACGACGACGATGAGACGAGTGTCTCGGGGGGGTGGGGGGGGGGGTTAAACTGACAATAATAATGATGATGATGATGATGACGACGACACGTGGCACAATCTTCTCAAACTCAGTACTGCTCTCCTTTCCAACAACGTAGTTCAAACTATTGATGATAATGATGATGACGAGAATGGCGACGACGACGAAGACGATGTGGATGATGATGATGACGACGACGGTGGGGATGATGACGATGAATACGCTGATAATCCTGGAGCCTTCAGAGTTGATCTGTTTTTGCTGCTGCTTTTGTGTGTATGTGTGTGTGTGTGCGTGTGTGCGTGTGTGTGTGTGTGTGCGCGCGCGTGTGTATCATGTTTCACAAAATGAATATCTCCAAAACGTTATATTTATGTTAACATAATGGACAGGCAACAATCATAAATTAACAGGCGGGCGTACAAACATCTCTCTCTCCCTTAATTTCATTTAGTATTGTGTAGTGTAGACCCTATTCAGGTCGGGGACTAGATGTTTAAAAAAAAAAAAAACCAAAAAAACACCAGTGCTTATCTATTATCCTCGAAATAAAGAATTTTGTCTTGTCTTGTCTCTCTCTCCCACCTCTCTCTCTCTCTCTCGTAGTGATAAGAAACTCTAGGCAGAGCTGGACAGTACAAGGTCTTCAGAGAAGAAGCCCCCCTCAGTCAAGTGTTTCGGCCCTTAACTCCTTACACTCTAAGGGGGCCGGGCCGCACCCAGGTCATGACTCCTGGATGCCCTTGCATTGCCGCTTTTCTTTTCTTTCTTTTTTTCCTGGTCCTCAGCAGGTTCGAACCCGCGCCTCCAGGGTGGTCGCCACTTCAGAACTGATTAACCTTTTTCTGGCAGACGTTTTAACCACTGAGCCATCATCGTACGCCTAGTCTGAGTAGGGAAATTTATTTATTCCTCCTCGACCAGATCCAGCTGGAACTCTTTTCTGCTGCTTCTGCCATTGCCTTGAGAGCCCACGTCCTCTCTCTGCCAGAAATGGACAGCTGTTTCATGAGGCTGCAGGCAGATGCACCCACAAACCCTCTTGCACCAATGTCTATGGCGAGGACTCTGGCTTGGAAGCCAGATTCTCTCAGGCTGCTGGCTAGACTGGCATACTTCTCGGTCTTGTAGATGTGGGCTTCCTCCATTCTCGTATAATATGAACATGATTGTAACATGATGTAGAAAAATGTGAGATGACATGAGATAGATAAATAACCAAAAACGAAGTTCAGCAATACGGCTGCATGGTCGGACGTCGGTATTTATGTGCGTGTAAATTAGTTGACAGTCATATACGAGTAATA
>NC_134906.1:2252729-2262729 GCF_041734735.1 Babylonia areolata | reverse complement strand
GTTGTGGTGTGTGTGTGTGTGTGTTGTGTGTGTGTGTATCTGTGTGTGTGTGTGTGTTGTGTGTGTGTGTTGTGGTGTGTGTGTGTGTGTGTGTTGTGTGTGTGTTGTGTGTGTCCCGTTTTCCTATGACTTTGCGGAGTGCGATTTTTTGTTATATTATTTTGCATGCCAAATTCTACCGTTTTCCTTGTGAATCTGTATGCATCACAGAACTCCCCACACTTAATTTCTCTTCTGTGATAACAAAGTTATTCGTATGATTCTGATTCTGATCCGTTCTGGAAATGGCTGAAAATGGTTTACTCTCTGTCTTTGCCTCTATATCGTCATTTATAGTTATCACGTAGTGTTTTATAACCAAGTGTTGTTGTTGTTGTTGTTATCTTTAATACCCGTTGCATGTCATGTTTATGAACGCACTCAAGCAAACTGCCGCTGGTCTAAAACGGTCGAACACAAATGTTGATTTCTGAAATAAAGGGGAATCACTCTGAAAGGGAGTTCGATCGGGACCGCCATTTTGCCTTGCCTCGGCTGTAGGGACGTACGGCGCAAATTAAGAGGATGGATGCTGATGGAAAACGTTCAGTTTCAGTTTTCAGTTTCTGCCTAAGCGTGATGGACTGACCCATATGCGCTGCACCATGATATCTGTTTAAAAAACAAATAAAAGAGAAGAAGAAAAAAAACACACTAAGAAAAAGAAGCAGACGCCGGCCTAACTTTCGCATGTTTCAAACCCAGTTCGCTGGTCAGGTCTAGAGAGTCTATCCTACGTTTGTGTAAAAAAAAAAAATAAAATAAAATAAAATAAATAAATAAAATTAAAAATTAAAAAGTCTAAAATTGTTGTAGGCGCTGGTTGGCTGTTTCTCGGTGTTATGATTATTCTTGGTATCATTATTATTGCTATGATTATTATCAATATCATTATTATTATCATCATCATCATCATTACTACTCCTATTATATATTATTATTATTATTCCTATGATTATTATCATTATTATTATCATTACTATTATTATTATGATTATTATCATTATTATTATTCCCATGATTATTATTATTTCTATGATTATTATCATTATTATTATTAACCTCCTTTTCTTTCTTCTTTTTATTCCTTGGACTGGGTTCCTTACTTTGTTTCTTTCTTGTGTTCGTCATGTCCTTCCTTGCTTCCTATTTTTATCTTTGTTTCGTGTGAATGTGTGTGGTGTTTTCTTCCTTTCTTTGTTTTTGGGTTGTTGTTTGTTTTGTTGTTGTTTTTTTTGTGTTTTTATGTTTAGGTGTTTTTGTTTGTTTGTTTGTTTGTTGTTGTTTTTTCTTTCTATCTTCCATCTTTTATTTCCTTCTGCCCAATTTTATTTTTCTGTCTTCCTTTCTTTCTTTCTTTCCTTCACTCTGAACTCTGGTCACAGTGTCACTCTTAGTTTTGTTGGGTTTTTTGTTTGTTCTGTGTTTTGTTGTTGTTGTTGTTGCTGCTGTTGTTGTTGTTTTTAGCCCCTTTCTTTCTTCCCTTTCTCTTTATTATTTATGAACGCTCCTTTCCTTCCTTTTCTTTTCTTTTTTTCCCCATTGTGTCACTCCTAGTATAGTGTTGTTGTTGTCTTTCTTTCTTTTCCATTTGCTCGAAGCATTTCGCTGTAGAGAGGCACAATTTAGAATGGTGTGCCTCTGCATGATAAGTATTTCGCTGTAGAGAGGCATAATTTAGAATGGTGTGCCTCCGTATGATAAGCATTTCGCTGTAGAGAGGCATAATTTAGAATGGTGTGCCTCCGTATGATAAGTATTTCGCTGTAGAGAGGCACAATTTAGAATGGTGTGCCTCCGTATGATAAGTATTTCGATGTAAAGAGGCATAATTTAGAATGGTGTGCCTCCGTAATACAAGCATTTCGCTGTAGAGAGGCATAATTTAGAATGGTGTGCCTCCGTAATACAAGCATTTCGCTGTAGAGAGGCATAATATAGAATGGTGTACCTCCGTATTATAAGTATTTCGATGTAGAGGCATAATTTAGAACGGTGTGCCTCCGTATGGTAAGTATTTCGTTGTAAAGAGGCATAATTTCGAATGGTGTGCCTCTGTGTGATAAGCATTTCGATGTAAAGAGGCATAATTCAGAACGGTGTGCCTCCGTAATACAAGCATTTCGCAGTAAAAAGGCATCATTTAGAATGGTGTGCCTCCCTTTCATAAGCCTTTCTGTGTGAAGAGGTATGATTTAGAATGATGAGCCTCCCTGTTGCTTAGAAGCCTGTCGCTGCAAAGATGTGAAGCCGTTTGTTTGCTCTGGAGAGTCAGTCGTGATGGTGACTCTAAACCAACAGCTGTACGGTAGTAATCAGACAAACATCTGGGAGAGAAAGGAGAGACAGAGAGAGAGGGAGAGAGAGGGAGGGAGAGAGAGACAGAGAGAGAAGCGGAAGGTAGGGATGGAGGGGGGATGAGGTGGGGGGGAGGGGGGGGGGGAGGATGTGTCCCATCTCTATGTAAGAAAATGGTGAATCAATTCTTTTTCTTCTTTTTTTTAATTTTATATATAACCTTTCTAGTTTTACCTCTAACAGCTCTTTAGTCAAAGAGTGATCAAGTGATTTCTTTTTATTCATTTGTTTATCATTGTCAACCAAAAAAACATATATATCTTCCTTTAAAATATGTATGTGCTTAATTGTTTGTTAATGCTATTGTTCCCGTCGTAAATCGGTTCTTTGTGGGTTTATTTCTTATTCTTCTTCGTTCGTGGGCTGCAACTCCCACGTTCACTCGTATGTTCACGAGTGGGCTTTTACGTGTATGAGCGTTTTTACACCGCCAGGAAGGCAGCCATGCTCCGCTTTCGGGGGGTGTACGTTTATTTCATTCTCGTTTATATCTACATCGGCCCGGGATGTGTGTGCGTTTCATTGACGGTGTCTCAGTCGCTGTTCATTACATCATTCTGTCTCTTCAACCAATACGTAATCTGCGTTTTAGGTGGTATACAAACAGTCATTTCTGAAAACAAAGTTCACTTGTGTACGCCCTAAGTATTGAAAAAACGAAGATAGTGCTGGTGTTTAAGGTGTTTTCTTGTTGTTGAGAATGTTTTTCTTTTCACAAAATCTTAGCAGGAAAGGAAAATGTTAGTGGTTATGGTTACGGTACAAAGTATAATTATGGTCGGCACTGTAGGGATTAATTCAAAAGTTGTTCTGTGTTGCGTTTTTACTGCAACGCCTACACGGACTGTCTGGCAAAAGTAGAAAAAAGAAAGTGTAATTTCAGGATCTTCGATCGATGCAAGAAATTTTTTAGTCTTAAATAAGAAGACAATAATGATTGGTTTTAAAATATACTTTATTCCAAACAATATACACAAGGAAAATGAAGCGACAGTTGAAAATATGACATGGCAAAGACAAAATTTCAAAGATAGACATTACACGGGCACGTTGGTAGCATAAAATAGAAGGGGTAAAAAAAAAAGTATTCTATTTTTCATTGTTCGCTATGGCAGATGGCAGAGAGAGAGAGAGAGAGAGAGAGAGAGAGAGAGAGAGAGAGAGAGAGAGATTGCCATGAAGTGCGTGCGTGCGTGCGTGCGTGCGTGCGTGTGTGTGTGTGTGTGTGTGTGTGTGTGTGTGTGTGTGTGTGTGTGTGTGTGTAAGAACTAGATAGAGAAAAGAAAGATTGAGAGAGATCTCACGCACACACACACACACACACCCGCACATACACATTCATACACATTCACACATACTAAGTCCTCCCCAATAATGATAATTAAAAATAAAAAAAAAAAAAAAAACTAGCTCAAGCACATCTAACTTGGACTACTTCAGTAAATGAATTCACAAGAAAAAAAATTTAAAGAACGAAACCCTCATAAATGTTGAGTTGTTTGTCAATTACTTTAAAGTAATGCGGACTATTTGGGAGATAATAAAACACTTACAATAATGAAAGTAATAATACTCTATGGCTATACAGCAACGCTGCAACAATAAAAATCGATTTAATCCCGTAAGTAAAATATAAAGACGTCACAAGCACACACACACACACACACACACACACACACACACACACAAATACAGCAGTAAAAATAGATGTATTACTGGAAAAATACAGTTAGGTGTATTACTGGAAAATGAGAATACCAAGCAACAGAAGAACACGGAACAGTGATACACACATCAACAACAATGTGTACATCCTAGGAAACCATCCATGGACATATGGCAAATCCGTGCTGTACAAAGAAAAAAAAAATGACACCTCAACATCTACAACTACACACAGAGTAACTCATAATAATCAATTTATCGCGAAAAAAAGGGACAAAAAAAACAACCCACCCCACCAACATTTCCATGGCACAAACAAAAACTGGTCATGTTGTTTGCGACAAAACTGCTGTCTCACTACCACCACCAACAACATCAGCAACAAAAACAACAACAACAACAACAACAACCTAAGCGAGAGCTACAGCAATGAAAGCAAGAACATGAAGAACAATAACAACGACAAAAACAACAACAACAACAACACAAACAACGAGAACAAAAACAACACCAACAGTTCATCACAGAAAACCTTTTCATGGCAACACAAGCAACCTTGTTGTTCAAAGTTGAGCTGACCTCCACGGCCGTCTAAATGGTTTAGCAACAACAACAACAACAAAATCAAAACAACAACTATCACAAGAACATGAATATAAAACAGCATCACACGTTTGAAAAAAAAGACACATAATATCAACGTATCAATAAAACTTGTCCTTCGTTAAGAAACACACACACACAAAAACAAACAAACAAACAAACACACACACACACACAAGACAAAAACAAACAAACAAAAAAACACCACGAAAGACCAACAAAAAACAAAAACCACGTGTATCTGTTGTTTCTGCGTAACGCAGTTGGCTCAGTCGAGCAGTCTGAAGGTTGTTTAGTTCGAATGCTGGCTGCTGGCTGCTCCCCACCCCCATCCCCCCACCCCTCCTCAAAAATTGATGAATGGTAATGGATCCCCCTTCTCCTGCTCTCCCTTCACCCCCTTTCCCCCCGCCCCTACTCCCCCCCCCTTCCCCCCAAAAATGTATTGACGCTGTTCAACCTTTCAAGAGTAGTTGTTGTTCTGAGTGGTGTCACTTTACCGTTAGGCATCCCATTATATATATATATATATATATATATATACATGTATATATATTGACCTTGTTCACTTTTCACGAGTTGTTGTTCTAGGTGGTGTCAATTTACCGTTACACATACCCCCCCCCCCCCTAAAAAATGTATTAATGCTATTCACCATTCACGAAGTTGTTCTAGGTGGTGTCAGTTTACCGTTAGAAATCCCCTGCCCCCTTCCCTCACCACAGCCCGCTATATATTGACGTTGTTCACCTTTCACATGTTGTTTTTGTTGTTCTGGGTGGTGTCAGATTACTGTTAGACACCCCCCCACCCCCACCCCCGCCCCTCTCCTCAACAAATGTATTGACGCTGTTCAACCTTTCATAAGTTGTTGTTCTGGGTGGTGTACGTTTACCGTTAGATCCCCCCCCCCCCGTACCCCCTCAACCCCTCCTTCCGCACCCCCGACACCCCCCCCCCCTCAACACACACACACCATAAAAAATGTATTGACGGTGTTCAACCTTTCACGAATTGTTGTTGTTGTAGGTGGTGTCAGTTTACCGTTAGACAACCCCCCCCACCTTCCCCACCTCCACCCTTCCCGGCCTCTTCTCCTCCCCCCCCCCCCCCCTCTCTCTCTCTCTCTCTCTCCCTTCATCCCCCACATTACCACCCCTTATCTATTCTCTAAACATAGAGTACAGTCCGTCAGTCACTCAGTCGAGTCGTTCGGCTGTTGACCCCTAAGAAGAGACAAAACACAGTGCTAAAATTTTTCCAGCGCTGCATGCAGCATTCCCGCTTGGCGCGCGCTGGTAAAAGTACCCACGGCAACGGAAAGAGTTGGGGTTTTTTTGTTTTTGTTTTTTTGTGTGTTTTTTTTTTTCAAGCAAACTTCTGCAAAGATTCCCAACATTGATGGGTGAAACAAATGTGCATGGAAACAGAAAAAAAAAAATGGGGATTGGGGGGTGGGGGGTGGTTGTGTGGGTGTTGCGCTGTGCTGTATTGGGTTTGGCGCACGGATAAGACCCCACGACAATAACAAAGAGTTGTTTCCGAGCAATTAAAACTTCTGCACAGAAACCCCACTTTTTTGGATTGATAGTAAAAACGAATGTGCATGGAAACGGGGGGGGGGGGGGGAGGGGTTTGGGTAATGGAGGTTGGGGATGGGCAGAGGTTCTGGTTGGGCTGTTCTGCGGCCAGAAAAAAAAAAAAAACCAACTTTTCGGAGACAGCAGTCCCATTATCACCAAGAGAAATGTTGTGATGAAACAATATAAAGCCACTGGTGACACAACACAACACGACACAACACAACACAACACAACACAACACGACACAACACAACACAACACAACACAACACGACACAACACAACACAACACGACACAACACAACACGACACAACACAACACGACACAACACGACACAACACAACACGACACAACACAACACGACACAACACAACACAACACAACACGACACAACACAACACAACACAACACAACACAACACGACACAACACAACACGACACAACACGACACAACACAACACAACACAACACAACACGACACGACACAACACAACACAACACGACACAACACAACACGACACAACACAACACGACACAACACGACACAACACAACACGACACAACACGACACAACACAACACGACACAACACAACACAACACAACACAACACGACACAACACAACACAACACAACACAACACAACACAACACGACACAACACAACACGACACAACACAACACAACACGACACAACACGGTGCAACAATATCTTATATGGACGGTCGGTATCACAGCTTCTCATCTGTACAATAAAAAAAAAAAGTTATCACAAGAACACACACAAAAAATACGTCAATAAAACTTTGAACAGAAAGAAGATGATTATCACAGATTCTACGTTTACAGAGTTTAGCAACTTGAGTACACAAAGAAATGCCAAAAGATGTAAGTGAATATATCCAGTTCAAAATGCATCTATATGAAGTACTACAGCGAACAAGAGCAAGCAGATATAAAAAAAAAAAAAAAAAAAAAAAAAAAAAAAAAAAAAAACGGACGGAGGAACTGAAAAAAACTGTCCTCAAGGCCCCATTCCTTTTCTTTTCTTTTTTTTTTTAAAGGGAAATAGGGGTAGGGGGCATATTACAAACTACGCTATTCCTTACAAACACGCATCCAGATTATATCAAGAAAAATCTGACAAATTAAACAACAGTGTCTCATCGTAAAATATTAACAACAACTCAACGACAACACCATTAATTTTTTTTTTTTTTTTGCTGCTGTTCATTACATCTTCTTACCAAAAACCTAATCTTTTCACCCAAGTAATAACCAATACAATCAAATACAAACAAATAACTGCAATTCAAAGTTTAAAAAACAAACAATTAAAAAAAAAAAAAGATGTAAATGCTGTATATTTCGCGAGATATTTCCAGCGCTTTCCTCAACCATGCCACTAGATGCTGCGATAAACTTTCATAGATTTGGCAAATTCTCCAAAATTTAATTAAAAATAGATAAACAAATAAATGAAATAAAGGCAAAAGAATGGTTAAAAAAAAACCCGGAAAAAACCCCAACAAAACCCTGACGTTGAACCGTACGTAGTTTTCGTCCCCCCCCCCCCCCCCCCCCCCCCAAAATACATAACAATTTTGTTTAGCACCAATCGGCGCTGTTTGCTGTGGCAATGCACGCACAATCATCTATTTACGGAAATGGCAGTACAATGTATATATATATATATATTTTTTTTTTTTAATTTGATACAACTAAAGGCGAACTGGTAAAACCTACATAACTGCCCGTCCACAACCATGTCACAGCAACCCTGTAAAACATGAAGGAAATTAAAAAAAATAAATAAATAAATAAATGAATAAAAATAAAAACTCCCTTCCTCCCAAAGCATCCATTTGGAGCCTAACGTCCGCTGTATTTGCGACAAACACAGGACATCACTTTCAGGCATCTGGACGGCGAAAAAATGTTTTTAATGAGCAAAGCCCGATGTCTTTTGTGAGCAAATGTTTTGCGCGTAAGAGCGAATGGTGTGTGTGTGTGTGTGTGTGTGTGTGTGTGTGTGTGTGTGTGTGTGTGTGTGTGTGTGTTTCCGGGATGTTTGCTGGGTTTTTAACCCCCCATAAAATCTTGTTTGCGATGGACGTTTGAGAATGAAACCACACAGAAAACAAGTTCATAGATCATTTGTTAAAACTAATACATCAGTAATTTTCCTGAATCCTTTTTTTTTTCACTTTCAAGTTTTTGTTCACTTCGGGTGTCTTAAGTCTTTTTTTCATGTGTGTGTGTGTGTGTGTGTGTGTGTGTGTGTGTGTGTGTGTGTGTTGGATCGGTCCATGTTTTGGTTCATCTGTAATGTCTTTACTTTGTTTTTGTTGTTTTTGTTGTTTGTTTTTTGTTTGTTTGTTTTTTTGTAACGACTGGCTAAGTCATTTTATTACGGAATCCTTTCGAGTTTGTTCTACTCTGAATGTTTTTAGTCTTCTGTTTGTTTTCAAATACAAGGATCTCTTCGTTTGCATCTGATTTTCTTTAGGGGAGGGAGGGGGGGGGAGGATGGGAGGCGGTGTTAGGGGAGGGAGGGGGGTTCAAGATTCGGGTCGACGCTTTCACTTTAGAATTCCGCTGAGAGCGTTCTCATTTATCAGCGCTGTGTGCATGGCAGCCATATTGGCGGTCTGCTCAGGGATGTTGGCGACTAAACCGTTCACGTTCGGCTTCACTCTGTGTGTGTGTGTGTGTGTGTGTGTGTGTGTGTGTGTGTGTGTGTGTGTGTACGTGCTTGCTTGCTTGCTTTTGTCATCCTTACAATGTCTATGTTTATGTAAGCGTACCCCCCCATCCCTCGCTCCCAAACCTCTACCCCTTCTCGACACAACTTTTCTCAGCACTGTTTGAGGGGATGCTAAGTTTCAGAGCAATCTCAGGAATTAGTAGTAGTAGTAGTAGTAGTAGTAGTAGTAGTAGTATCATAATCATCATCTATGTGATCATAATCATCATCGTTATTACCATACTCTTACTATCATCTTTCATATTAGCAGTACTAGTAGTAGTAACACCATTATTAGTATTTAGTTGGTGGTTGTCTTAAAAGAAAAATAAAATTCTTATCATCATCGTTATCATTATATTTTCATACAATAAACAAACCCTCCCGCCTTTCTCCATCCAATCCCCACAATCAATACTGGTTCTCCTGCAGATCGCGCTCCTCTCCTTTAGGAGTTCTCCTACATTTTCTCCTTCTCTCTAGCCTCCTGGGTTTCTTTGGTTTCTCCTGTTTCTCTAATCTCTTCATCTGTTGCTGTTGCAGTTGCTGTTGCTGTTGTTGTTGTTGCTGCTGCTGTTTTTTTTCTCTCTTCTCTAGCTTGTCGAGAGGGTTATTTTAGTTTTTGTCGTTTTGAGTTGTTGTTGTTGTTGTTGTTGTTGATTTCTTCTTCGGAAGAGTTTATCCTTGCTGTCAGAATATTCTCTCATCTTGTTCCTGCTGTTGTTTCTGGTTCTCCTCATTGTGTCTGCGAGTCTTCAGCTGTTGCTGCTGCTGCTGCTGCTTCTGGCTTTTCCTCTACATCTGGAGGACAGGCAACAGAAAAACAAAAACCGTCCATGCAAAACGAAACACCCCATGCACATCGTTAAAGCAGTTGCATGCATGCATGCATGTAATTCAACAAGCACCGAATATGCATTATTAAAATTATTATTATTATTACCAATCATGCACAAAAAAAAGAAAGAAAGAAAGAAAAAAAATCATCCCTCCTCAACCGCCACCACGT
>NC_134906.1:2242729-2247729 GCF_041734735.1 Babylonia areolata | reverse complement strand
TTCTGCGACTCTTTCTCTCTCTGTCTCTCCCTCTCTCTCCCTCTCTCCTCTCTCCCCCCTCTCTCTCTCTCCCTCTCTCTCTCTCCCCCCCCCCCCTCTCTCTCTCCTCTCTCTCTCCCTCCCTCTCTCTCCCTCTCTCTCTCTCCCTCTCTCTCTCAGAAACGAGCAAACAAAGAGAGAAAGGTGAAATAATAAGTGAAGGAATGAAAGACATGGGGGCAGGGATGAGGGGTGGGGGGTGGGGGGTGGGGAGGGGAGTGAGGGGGTGGGGGTAGAGTCGTGGTGGAAATCAACAAAAAAAAAGCGAGAGACAATGAAAAAGACAGAAACAAACAAGAAGAAAAGAAAGAAAAGAAAAAAAAAAGAAAAAAAAACAAAAAAAAAAAAAAAAAAACCCTGAAAGATGTAATAAAAGAAAAGGGGGGGTCGGTGGGGGGGGTGTAAGGTAGGGGGGTGGAGGGGGGGATGGTGAATCAACGAAGAGACAAAAAGAAAAGAAACAGGGGGAAACCGGATGTACAATTCTTTTTTTTTCTTTTTTTTAATATATCAATAAAAAATTGTATAAAAAAAGAAAGAAATCGCAACCCTCAAGGGGAGAGGATCAGGAGGTGGGTTTGGGGAGGGGGGGGGGCGCGGGGAGGCAGGGGGGGGGGAGCCAAGAGGAAGAGAAAAGAAAAAAACATCGCTAAACCGATTTCACAACTCCCTCCCTCAAGATTTTTCTAGGAGGACAAAAAAAAACCAAAAAAAGAAATAGAGAGAAGAAACCAGGAGGAGAGAGGAAAGAAAGACAAAAAAAAAAAAAAGGACCAAAAAAAAGAAACGAAGAAGGGGAAGGGGCTGGAGGAGGAGCAGGAGACGGGGAAGAATGAGGAAGGGGAGACAGGAGCAAACAGGAGGGAAGAAGGGGGAGGGAATGGAGGACGAGCAGAAGCATAGGGAGGTGGAATGAGGAGGGGGGAAGGGGATGGAGGACAGGAGGCAGAGGCATCAGGGAGATGGAATGAGGAGGGGGGGAGGGGATGGAGGACATGAGGCAGAGGCATCAGGGAGGTGGAATGAGGAGGGGGGAGGGGATGGAGGACAGGAGGCAGAGGCATCAGGGAGATGGAATGAGGAGGGGGGTGGGGATGGAGGACAGGAGGCAGAGGCATCAGGGAGATGGAATGAGGAGGGGGGGAGGGGATGGTGGGGGGGGGGGATTGGGGGGCGGGGGGGTTAAAAAAAATTCCTTTGGCAAGAACTAAAAAAAGACTTGAAATAAGAATAATGGGGAAGATGGGAGGGACCCTTAGAAAAAGCCCTCTTCCAAAGTTAACACTAGAAAGATCACAGAAATAACGACAAAAAAGAAAAAAAAGAAGAAGAAAAGTTAAGAGGTGAAAATAAACAGAAATTGTGTTGATCTTGCCCAGCCGACAGGCATTTCTGGGCTAATTACCAGTCAAAAAGAAACCATAATAATATTGAAAGGTCAATTAAAATAATGTGAAAAAGACATGTTCTCCAACGTTGTTTTTGTGTGTGTGTGTGTGTGTGCTTTTTCAGTCTACGTAAAACATGATAAATTTAAAATATAACCGTCTCGCAAAGGATAAAAACGATTAAATGTCTTTTTTAAAAAAACCCACAGAAATAGACTCGTAAAACATTTAAAAGCATTTTTTCTTTAAGTATAACTTTTTTATAATTAAAAAAAAAAAAAAAAAAAGACACAGTGACATAGGCCCTTTGTAAATCAACTAATTAGCCAAACAGACGACAAAAACGTCAGACTCGGCCAAGTAAAAGAACCTTCGTACGCATAAAACAGACTCTCTTTGCAAAGTGACTAAAAAAAGGAAAGGAGGTTTCAAGAAAAACAACAACTGAACTTGTTCACCTAAATATATAACACAACCCCCTTTTTTTTTTCAACGGGTTCAGAACAAGAAGAGGAATTTTCTTACTCCTAAAAAAAAGCACCTCTTTTCAAAGAGTCTAATCAGAGAAAGAGGGACTTCCAAACAAGAAAAGGAACCACCTTCAGCACCCTTCAAACAAACCTCTTTGCTCAGTAAAAAAAAAAATAAAGGGGAGGGAATACTAAAATAAAAGACAAAAGAGATTTAAGTACCTGTTTTGGACATAGCCAAAGCGTCAAGCCCGGCAGAATATAAGGAGTTTGTCTTTTCTGCAACGTAACTCATAAGGCAAAATGGGGCCTAAAGGGGAAGCTTATAACCCTTGAAAAAACTCCTCTTTGCAAAGTAAATGATAAAGAAAAAGGGTTGTTTTTTTTGTGTGGTTTTTTTAAAAGAAACCTTAGAACACTTAAAACAACCTTTCTGCATAGTAACTAATTAGATAAAGGGTTAACTCTCTCCATACGAACGGCGAAAGAGACGACGTTAACAGCGTTTCATCCCATTTACCATCATCAAAATATTGCAAGCAGAAGGCTCTTATACGGAAGAGGTGAATGTTGACAAAGAATACCACAGTTCTGACGACGAAAGCTAAAGGTTGGGTCATTCAGACACCTACTGGACATCCGAGGGGTCTGTGTAGAGGAGAAGAGAGGACTGGCCGTACTGAGTGAGTTAAAAAAAAAAAAGATTTAAAAAAACCACCAACATAACCATGAAGATAAGACCCTAAAAACAGACCCTATCTGAAAAACAGTAAGTGTCAGAGGTGTTCAAAACAAGAAAAGAAATCCTAAAACATTTTAAACAACCCCCCTTCGCAGAGTTACAAATAAGGTAAAAGGGAGCTTCCTGGAGGAAAAAAAAAGATAGAAACTTTGGGACCCTAACACAGCCCCTGTTTGCGAAGTAACTAACTGAGGAAAAAAAAAACCTCCTCTTTGCAAAGTAAATGATAAAGAAAAAGGGTTGGGGTTTTTTTGGTTTTTTTTAAAGAAACCTTAGAACACTTAAAACAACCTTTCTGCATAGTAACTAATTAGATAAAGGGTTAAAAAAATTTTTTTAAAAACCACCAACATAACCATGAAGATAAGACCCTAAAAACAGACCCTATCTGTAAACCGATAAGTGTCAGAGGTGTTCAAAACAAGAAAAGAAACCCTAAAACATTTTAAACAACCCCCCTTTGCAGAGTTACAAATAAGGTAAAAAGGAGCTTCCTGGAGGGAAAAAAAAAAGATAGAAACTTTGGGACCCTAACACAGCCCCTGTTTGCGAAGTAACTAACTGAGGAAAGGGGGCTTTCAAAAAGGAGAAGAAAAGGAACCTTGGATCCATTAAATTTCCAATCCTTGAGACGTGATCAATAAGGGAAACGGAAGCTTTAGAAAAGGAACCTTACGACCCTTTAAAAAGGCCATGACTGCAAAGTAACAAAAACAGTGAGAGGGGGACTTTTGAAAGAAAAGGAACTTGGACAGCCAAAACACCCCAATCTCTAGTGCTAAATAAATAACAAGGGGAAAAGGAAACCTTGGGCAGCTTTAGAACAGCCCAATCTCTCGTGCTAAATAAATAACAAGGGGAAAGGGAAACATTGGACAGCTTTAGAACAGCCCAATCTCTAGTGCTAAATAAATAACAAGGGGAAAGGAAAACCTTGGACAGCTTTAGAACAGCCCAATCTCTCGTGCTAAATAAATAACAAGGGGAAAGGAAAACCTTGGACAGCTTTAGAACAGCCCAATCTCTCGTGCTAAATAAATAACAAGCGGAAAGGGAAACTTTGGGCAGCTTTAGAACAGCCCAATCTCTCGTGCTAAATAAATAGCAAGGGGGAAAGGGAAACCTTGGGTAACTTTAGAACAGCCTCCTGTATGCAAAGTGAGTGAGCAGGGGAAAGAGATTTTCAGAAAAAAAAATTGTCCTTGGTGCACCCATAATACCCCCCTCGAGCTAAGAAACTGATAAGGGGAAAACAGAACTTTGGGCAACTTAAAACAGAACCCAGTTTGCGAAATAGAAGAGAAGAGAGGTACTTTTCAAATACCCCCCCCCCCTTGCCCCCTCAAGCAAAGTAAATGATAAGGGTCAAAGGGAACCTTGGGCAAACTTACAAACCAATTATGTAGGGGGAAGATACTTTTGAAATAAAATGACCTTGGACATCCATAAAACCCCCTCAAGCTAAGAAACTGATAAGGGGGAACGGGAACCTTGGGCAACCTTAACACAGCCAGCCCCTGTTTACGAAGTGAGTAAGTAGGGGGGGAGGGGGGGGGGGAAGAGACTTTTTGAAAGAAAATGACCTTCCACACCAATAGCACAACCCTTTCGTGCGAAGTAACTGATGCGGGGGAAAGAGGCCTTGGGAAACTTTCAATCAACCACTGTTTACAGAAACAACTAATTTAGGGAGAAAAGGAACTAGCTCTACCGAAAAAAAAAAAAAAAAAAAAAGTTAGGTACCTGTGCTGGACGCGTCAAGCTGGGCAGAGTAGGCGGGATTGGCCACGTGGTCCCCAGTGGTGGTGGCGGAGGAGGGGAGGATCGTGTCCTCCTGCACCTCCTCCCCCTCCCCCCCGGCCTCTGACAAAAGCGGGCACACACACACACACACATGCTGACTACTTAAGGCATGCACTAAGTCTGGCAGTTGTGGAGGGAGGAGGAGGGGGGAGGGCTGAGGGTAGTGGGGTGTGGGGGACACTGGTAACAGGAAAACTGGGGGTTCTGGCTGTACTGTTGTAGCTTTGTGTTGTAGTGTGGAGGTGTCGGAGGGTGGGTTTTTTTGTGGGTTTTTTTGGTGTTTGTTGGGGGTTTTTTTTTGGGGGGGGGCTAGGGGGGGGAGGTGTGTGTGTGGGGGGGGGGGGGGAGTGAGTTGGCGGTGCGTACGTGCATGCGTGTGTGTGTGTGTGTGTGTGTGTGACTTCTTTGTTCGAGACCATAGGACGAACTTCCCATTTCAACGTCATCAATAAGGGCCACGTCATGCATACACACGTGACGTCAAAACATTTTTTAAATCCTCAGTGACGACGTCACCGACCTCATGCCACAAGCTCGCTTTTCGAAACAATTGATGAC
>NC_134906.1:2227729-2237729 GCF_041734735.1 Babylonia areolata | reverse complement strand
TCTTGGGATCCTATTTACTTCAAACTAAACTGGACGAAACACATTGATTCAATGGTGACTAAGCAGTTAAAAGTTTAAATTTCTTAAAAATTGTAAGTCACTCTCCTTGGGGACAAGACTCCAAAATTCGTTTACATTTAGCGACATCTCTCGTAAGATCAAGATTGACCTACGGTCAAGAAATTTTCTTTTCTGCCCCGCCGACGTTCCTAAAGAAGCTGCGAATAATTGACAGTAAAGCTGTGAAACTGGCTTTAGGGGTACCTGTGCATACTAAGACCTCAGAAGCCTATAAGCTTGCGGGTATTCTACCACTAGATGAAATCAGAAAATTAAGTTCTGCTAAATATATTGTGAGATGTACAGCAGTGGATGATTTTGAGGAATTAAATATTAGGTCTGATATTGATTTTCCAAAAAAATGCACAAAATAATTCAAATCTACACATATGTGTCAGATATTTTAAATTCTTCAGACATTGATTTGCATGATATGGCACCTCGTGTTCTGGTGCCACCTGTCCCTCCCTGGGAGTTAACAAAAGCAAACGTCAACATATGTGCTTCTGACACAACAAAAGGAGAATCTCCACATATAATAGCAGCATCTGTCAGAATTGAATTAGAAGAAAATTTTGATTATCATTTAAAAGTTTACACTGATGGCTCGGTCCTGGATGATAGCAGTACAGGATGTGCTTTTGTCATTCCTGACCTAAAAACAGAAAAATCATATTATTTAGGTAAGGGACATTCAATTTTTACAGCTGAATTGGTGGCCATCCTTATGGCTTTAAATCATCTTGTTGATATACCAATCATAATAAGTAATATCCTATTTTGTGTTGATTCTCATCTGTCTTAAAAGGTTTGCTCCTTTTTGAGAATAATCAAAGAGAAGATTTATTTTTGAAATTAGGTATTTATTGCACTCCCTATTTGTGAAGGGTACAAATGTTGATTTTTGTTGGATACCATCCCACACTGGATTCCGTTATAACGACCAAGCAGATAGGGCAGCAAAAAGGGGAGCAAAAAAATCAATAGATAGTATAAAAGTATATTGCCCATTGTCATACAAGGAAATAAGCAATATACTAGAAAGAGACTTTTATAGGTGCTTGAATTCAAGTCTAAAACCTCGTCAGTTGACTCTCTCAGACTTTGGTCCGATTCGCAGACCAATTCTGAGCTTAGCTCTCAGACTATTATCAAATTCATTACGGACCAAGTATTGTTCTAATGTCAAGTGTATATGCTTTAATAACCTGACAATTGAGCATATAATTTTTCACTGTAGCTTGATGAAGCCTTTTGTACACGAAAGTGTGTCTTCACAAGTGACTGAGAACGTTGATGTTTTTGACTTTTTGCATTCTTTATCAGTTGTTTCGCTTGTCAGTTTAACGACTTCTCTTTACGAAGTCCTTTAAGTAATTTCCTGTAACTGTATTTAGAGGGGTTTTTTTGTTTGTTTTTGTTTTTCTTTCAAATTTCACCCACATTTTTACCCTCATTTGCCCAGTTTCCCAAACCCTCCATTCATCCACATCTCCCACCCCTTCTAACAGATAATACTCAGATGTATTCATAAATACTTTTACAAAATGTCTTCAATCACCGATATGTGTGACGGGACATTAAACAAAAATTCCTTCCTACACACACCACATGTATGTATGTATGTATGTGGTGTGTGTATGCGTGTGTGTCCATGTATGTGTATGTGTGTGTGTGTGTGTGTGGTGTGCGTGTACGTGTGTGTGTGTGTTGTGATTACGAATTCTACAGCGAGACTGATACACACACACTCACAAACACACACACAACACACACACACACACACACACACAAATAATAACCCTCTCTCTTTACGCACACACACACACACACACACACAACACACACTGACACACACACACCACACACACACACACACTGACACACACACACACACACACACACACCGACTTTACCACAGATCCCATCTTGTCAGCCTGTCCTCTCTAGCTCTCTCTCTGTCTATCTCAGTCTCTCGCCCCACCGACAAAAGAATTCACAGAGAACCGAACCCCAACCCCACACACACTGGCAAACCCACACCCTCCAGTAAAAAACAACAACAGCAAGGTCGAACCACACAAGCAACCACCGTCTCACGAACTTCTATCAGGACAACACACACACAGCGCGCGCACGCCCGCGCGTGCTAACACCTGTGCAGAAACGGACTACACGAAATCCTCACAAAAGAAGATTTCTCGCCAAAGGGTCGAAGGTATATACTGCTGCGTAGCCCTGGCCAGTAGTAGGGCAACTGATTTAGTATTTTTTGGTTGTTTTTTTCCCTGCCCCCTCTAGAGGTAGACGGTCTGTGGTTTGTCAGCGGCAAAGTGACTTTGACCCCCAAACACACACGTAGGGCAAAAGCACACCCACACGCACTGCACACACACACACACACACACACACACCACACCACACTGGCACACACACGTAGGGCAAAAGCACACCCACACGCACTGCACACACACACACACCACACACACACACAAAAAAAAAACCCCAACAAACACACTGACACAGTTAACAGCAGGAGGCAGAGGGAAGAAGAGGAATGATGCAACGTAAGGGCGTCAGGAAAGGTAATAGTGTGTGTGTGTGTTTCGGTCTTCAGTTTAACGTCTTTCCCATTTGAAGTGATATTAGATGTGTGTGTGTGTGTGTGTGTGTGTGTGTGTTGTGTGTGTGTGTGGTGTGTGTGACAGAGAGAGTGTGTGAGTGTGTGTGTGTGTGGTTTGTGTGTGGTGTACGTGTGTGTGTGTGTGGTGACAAAGAGAGTGGGGATGACGTGTGTGAGTGTGTTGTGAGTGAGTGGCGGTGTGGTGTGTGAGTGGTGGAGTGTGTGTGTGTGGTGTGGTGACAGACAGACAGAGAGAGAGAGAGAGATAGAGAGAGAGAGAGGAGAGAGAGTGTGGTGTGGTGTGTGTGGTGTGTGTGACAGACGACAGAGAAGAGAGAGAGAGAGAGTGTGTGTGTGTGTGTGTGTGTGTGTGTGTTTGCCAAGGTGGCTTCGACTTCACATACCTATTGCCAGTCGAAGGTAAGAAGGGCTGTTACGAGGTACACGCCCCGGCGGCACTGCTCGTGTGTTGTGTGTGTGTGTGTGGTGTGTGTGTGTGTGTGTGTGTTGTGTTGTGTTGGTGTGTTGCTAGCAGCAACCAACTGCAAGTTGCAGCGGGGAGCGAAAGTTGGAAGGAAGAGATTCAATGACACAGACATTCAAGAAACACTGAAGTAAGTGTGGTGTGTGTGTGTGTGTGTGTGTGTGTGGTGTGGTGAGAGGACAGGACAGACAGACAGACAGAGGGATTGTCGCGTTTGTAGCATAAACATTGAAAATAAAATGCTCCCGAATAATGATACTCATTTCTTTGCAAACAATGCTACTCATGATTCACACACACCACACACACACACACACACACACACACACCACATTTCAGTGTTTCTTGAATGTCTATTATTATTATTAATCTCCTTCCACCTTTTGCTTCCCCGCGGGAACTTGAAGTTGCACTAAGCTGTTGCATACGTAACTCGCATAATTCGACATTCAACAGCTCGGGAAACGACTACCCCTGTTCGTAACAGCACTATCAGGTGAAAGAGCCGGCACCAGTTTGAGTGGACAACGCAAACTGGTTCTCCTCGGCAAGAGAGCGAGAGGTTCACTGGGAGAGCGCGTCGCTACACTACAGCGCCACCCTTTTTTTTTTTTTTTTTTTTTTGGTATTTTTCCTGCGTGCAGTTTTAGTTTTCCTATTGACGTGGATTTTTCTACAGAATTTTGCCAGGAACAACCCTTTTGTTGCCGTGGGTTCTTTTACGTGCGCTAAGGCGTGGGGCACACGGGACCCGGTTTATCGTCTATCCGAATGACTAGCGTCCAGACCACCCCCCTCAGGTCTGTGGAGGGGAAAAATTTATGGGCGGCTGACCGGGGATTCGAACCGGGGGCCCCTCAGATTCCTCGTTCTAAGGGGAGGGTTCCCTCTAGGCCATCACTCCCATATGGGGTCACGTCGTGGGGGACCCCCGGCCCTATTTTCTTTTTTTCCGGGTTATATCTCCAGGACGGCTGTCTTTTTGATCAGTTGGGGGAAAAACTGTTTAAATTTGGGGTCGTGTGTTGCGGCGGCTTTGTCATTAGCCAGGGATGAAATTTTCACTTTCAAAAGACATTAACACAGGCACGCGTCCCGTTTTTTTTTTCCATCCCAAATTTTGGGCCACACACGCGATTATATAAAAAATTTTATATAAAATTTATCCAAAGAAAAACACACGGCACCTTTTCCCCACACACACACACACACACACACCCCACAAAAACACACACGATTTTAGCAAGCGTGTCTGTGATTCATGTCCGCGCCCCCGCGCGTGTGTGTCCGCTATCCCTCGCGTTATTGCAAATTTCCGGCAAAAAACCCCCCCTTTCCAAACCACCCCACTCTTTTTTTCCTTACACTGAGGAATAAAAAAAACACCACCACCACACACACACCCCCACACACACACACAACGAGGAGTCGGTACCTGAAAATCGCACGTGCAAACCCCCAAAAGGCATTTGAGCACTGATGCACACAACACAAAGACACACAGACTTTACACACGACACGGGACCCCACAAAATAAAACACACACAACACACAACACACACAAACACAAAACCAAAACCCAAGATCATCCCACACCACACACCACAGGGGAAATCCACCAAAATTCACACACACCCACACACACACACCAAAAGGGCCCTCGTTGTCCCCCCCAAACACCCCCACCCAGAGAAGATGATTTAAGCAAGAGAAAGGGTTTTCTGATTCCCTTTCCCCGCCCACACACAAAAATATAAAATAAATAACTATTTTCGAAACCATCTAAAGGGCCCAAATCTAGATTCTCCCTTTTTGGGCGGGGGGAAGGGGGGAGGGGTGTGGGAGGGGCTGGTGGGGGGGGACAAAAACCGCTGGGGGGTTTGGGGGTTTGACGATGAGGAACACGAGGAGGAGGACGGGAAAAGAAAAAAAGGAAAAAAAAGAAGAAGAAGAAATGATGTTTGATGAGGAGGGGGAGGAGGAGGAAAAGGAGGACGATGTGATGGGGTGATGAGGGTTTTAAAGATGAGGGATGATGATGATGATGTCAATGCCACGAGGAGGACCAGAAAGGGAAGGAGAAGGGGGGTGGTGGTGGTACGACGATGATGACAAATGACACACGGGAGGGGGGACGAGTAAGAAAAAGGGCCCGGAAAAAACGAAAAAGAAGAAAAAAAAAACAAAAAAAACAAACAAAAAAAAGAAAATAAAAAAAAAAAAGAAAAAGAAAGAAAAAAAGAAAAGTGAAAAAAAGCAAAAAAAACCCGGGACAAACTTTTCGGGGTTCTTTTCCCATGGACAAAACACCGATGATGATACTGCTGCTGCTGTGGGCTAATGATGATGATATGAAAAAGATGATAAAGTGATAATGATGTTTGGTGATGCCGACAAAGGCCGGGGGCAACAATGGCTATAGTGATAAAGACCTTTAAACGATGAAAACAGACTTGGCGGCACAAATAAAAATCAAAAACGTAACATTTCCGAATTCTTCCCCCGGCCACCCCACAAAACCCTCCCTCTCCCCTAAAACCCAAAACCCACACACACAAACACACAAAAACACACACACACACAAGGGACCCCAAAAGTTGAATGTGGGGCATCCCATAAATGAAGATGGAGGGGAAAGAGCGGAAAACTATCGTTTTTCCCGCCCAACCCACCCCCCCCCCCCCCACCCCCCCCCCCCACAACCCCCCCTTCTCAACTCCACCTACTCTACATCCCCCCCCCACCCCCCCCCCCCCCACCCCCCCACACACGCACCCACCCCACCACCCCCACCCCCTCCTCCCCCTTTTTCCCCCCCCCCCCCCATCCTTCCCAAGGGACCCCTCCCTCTCTTCTCTCTCTTCTTTCCCCCCCCCACACACACAAACGCACCTACACACCACTCACCTTTTTCTCTCTCTCTCTCCCAAAAACACTCTCTGTCCACTATCTCTCGCTCCCTCGCTCTCTCTCCACAAAACACACTCTCTCCACCCCCCTAAAACCCCTCCCCCCCACCCCTTCACATGCACCCTCCCCAAACCCCCCCTCCCCCTCCCCACCCCCCCCTAACCCCCAAATCCACCCCACCAGGAAAATTTTGTTGCACCGAAATCAAACCCCCAAAAATTTCTATTGGCCCCCTTTAAAAAAGGGAAGCCAGCATGGGGCCCCCCTTTTTTATGCAGGGGCCCCCAAACCCCCCACCATGGACAGGGGTGAGGGAGGGAGGGGGGTTTGGGGGGGGAGGGAAAAGGGTAATAGAGGCATACACCCCAGGGGCCAACCCGAGTCAATATCCACTGCCTCCTCCTCCCTCCTCCCCCTCCGTGAATTCTAATTCTTCTTCTTCTTTGTCTTTTCCCCCTCCCTTTTTCTTCTATTTTTTTTCTTGTTCTTTTTGGGTTTTTCTTGTTCATCTCCTTTCCCCTTTTCCCCCCCTTTTCTTCTTTTTTTCCCTTTAGAGCGATTTGGGGGGTAGAGATTTGCATGGGGTGTGACGGAAGAGTTTGGGGCGGAGGAGGGGGGGCGAAAGGGGGGGGGGGGAGAAAGAGGGGGGGGGGGTAGGGGGGTTGGGATGGGTAGGGTCAAAGTGGAAAGTGGCCGAGGGGGTAATGGGGGGGGGGGGGAGGGGGGGGGGGGGGGGGGGGGGGGGGGAGGGGGTGCAATTTCCGGTCTGCACAAAAAACAATGCAAAGAAAAGGGTTTCCAAAACGTTTCGTCGGAAAAGACCACCACAGGGGGAGTCACATTTGCTGCGCGCTGCTGCGCTCGCTGGCTAGTGTTGTTCTATTTGCTTTCTGCTGTTTTATATGGTGTGTGATGATGAAGTTTTATGACAAATCATGTTTGTGTCCCCCCTTGGAAAAAAAACACACACCCAGTTGCATTGCACGGTAGGTAAGCCTAGTATGGCGTTTAAACCCCCCCCTTTAAATAACTGTGTGTATTTTGGGAATGACCCCTGGCGTAGTTCGGTCAACGAGGGATTTTTGTCAGGTAAAATGTTTAAAAAAGTTGGAACCAAAACAAAAGCAAATGGCCCCCAACTGAGGGGGGGGAGGCAAGAGAGTGTTTGCCCCGTTACATCCCCCCATCCTCGGGCCCCAGGGGGCTTACAGAACGGGCGGTGTTTTGGGGTGGTTTCCCCCAAAGGGCCCAACCCAGCCCCCCCAAACCCCCACCCCCCCTCCCCCCAAAGTCAGTCGTGTTTTTAACTTTGGGAAAACCCCCAGAAAAAGCAAGGAGGTAACTGCGCCCTGACCCCATCACCCTCATCATCTATCCTTGACCCTTGGGGGGGTCGTTGGGGGGACCCCTTGGGAAATGGGCCTTTTAGCTCGCGCCACCTGGGCCCCGGTCCCCCAGCGACCCCTTTTAGTTTGGCCCAAAAGGGGAGGCCCCTCCACTCTTGAAATTTTTTTTTGTCCCCCCAAACCCCTTTTTCTGTCGCCCCCTCTTCCCCTTCCTTGGTTTCGGTACCCCGCAGGATGGTCTTGGCTACCGTTTGATCGTGGGACGGGGTCCATTCCAGCGGACTTGCGTTTCCCTTTAAATGTGGTTAGCAGGTCTTTGAAGGGGCCCAAAGGCGTTTTTTGGGCCTTTTTTTTCACTTCCTCCTTTGTGATGTGGTCTTTGTAAAGTAATGTACATAACGGGCGGGACTATTTTGGGTAGAAATTTTATTTTAGTTGGGGAGCGTCTTGCCCCAAATTACCTCCCCATAATTAAACTCGGCCCAGGATGGTTTTTTTTTTGGGCATCAGTGCGGGTGCCCCCAAAGGCCAACTAGCTACCCCCTGATTGACAGAAAAAAGAAAGAGGGGGAGAGGAAGGGGGGAGGATAAAGGGGAGGAGGGGGGTTTTTTTTTTTGTTGTTTTTTCCCCCCCCCTCCCTATTTCTAGTATCATCCACACTTTAACAAAATTTGAAAATGAGATATTCTGAGTGGCAGGGAATTTTATCTTTAAAGGGGGCGTATAAACATGCTAAAAACTATTATATACATTTTGCTCTCTTTTTTGGTATTGCCCGGGAATACTTCACATGTTCTTTTATTTTTTGCTTTCATTGTGTTTTTACCCTTTTCGTCATTTTTTCCCCCTTTCGTTTTTTTTTTTTTTTCTTTTTTTTTTTTTTTACACGATTTGTGTCATTTGTCTATGTCATAAAAATGGAAATTAAAAACATGTTTAAAAAAAAATAATAATAAAAAAAAGATGCTGGGCTGGTCAGAATGTTGGATCGTTTGTAATTTCTTTCTGTTGTTGTTGTTGTTTGTCAGTTGTTGTTGTTGTTGTTGTCTGCAAGAAACCCAGACGAGCACATATGAGACAAACAGACAGTGGTAGAAGCAGAGAGAAAGAGAGAGAGAGAGTGGGATGGGGGGGGGGGGAGAGAGAGAGAGAGACAAACACAACTGATTGATAGGCAGATAGGCAGACAGACAGACAGAGACAGACAGACAGACAGAGACAGACAGAGAGACAGAGAGAGACAGAGGCAGAGACAGAAAGATAGATAGATAGACAGACAGACAGATAGACAGACAGATAAACAAACAGACAGATAGACAGAACTTAGAAGGCCAGCAATCAACATAAGACACACACACACACACACACACACACACCACACACACACACACACACAATTCTCCCTCCTCTCTCTCTCTCTCTCTCTCTCTCTCTCTCTCCTCCACACACACACACACACACACACACACACACACACAAACAACTTAAGACAGCCCCCACTGCCGCACAAAGTTACACCGCTGACTTGACTGTTTTTTTCACTATGCAGGAGAAGAGGTGCAAGGGAAACAGGAATATAAAAAAAAAGTGGGGCGGTGGAGGAGGAGGGAGGGTGGAGGAGGAGAGGAAGGGTGCGGTGGGGGGGGAGGGGTGCAACAGCCGTGTGGGGGGGGGGGGGGAGAGAGCTGACAGACAAAGAAGAGAGAGAGAAGGAGAAGGAAGAGGAGGAAGGAAGAGCTAAAGGAAGGCAAGTGAAATCGCTGAGCTGGCAACATTTCCAGACGGGAGACGAAGATGAGAGACTTAGACAGGGGAGGGCTGCGGCACTGGGATGATGAGGTTGGGGAGTTTGGTGGTGGAAGGGGTTGGGGGGCTGGGGGGGGGGTGGTGGAGAGAGAGATAACAGGAATAAGTATACATGTTTAAATGCATACATCACAACACTAGAACATCAACAACAACAAAAACCCTGGCAAACGTACACAGACATGGAATATTCTCAAATGCATGCCTCAAGACACACTGGGGCAATTGCTGCGCCAGACGAAAGCGGAAAGAATGAACGTGATTTGTTAAGGTGTTGTCTGGCGGGGAAAGTGGTGCATGAAAGGTAAATATGAGTTTGTGAAAGAAGAAAAAAGAAGATGTGGGTGGGAAAAAAAGAGGAGGATGGAGGCCCCACAAAAAAAAAGGAATAAGAAAAAAAAAAATGGGAGAAAGATAGATAGACTGACAAGACAGAAGACCAAAAAAAAAAAATAAATAAATAAATAAAATAAAATAAGAAGACAAAGAAAAATGTAAAAGAGAAAACGAAAACTGGTGACCGGGGGGTCGAAAAAAAAGGGGGGGGGCAAAAAGAGAACACACACGAGAGAGAGAGAGAACCAGAAGACAGAGAGACAGAGACACACAGAGAGAAGAAAATAATAAATAAATAAGTAAATCAGTAAAACTAAAAAGAAAAAACATATCAAACAAGCGAATCAACAAATAATAATCAAAGGAGAAGAAACAACTAGAAAAAGAACAACAACTAAAACAAAAAAAATGTTAATAATGAACCCAAAAAACCC